>NC_079535.1:12924595-13117095 GCF_003711565.1 Takifugu flavidus
TCCCCCCCGATGCAGACAGGACGACCGTATCATGTTCAGTCATCCAGCATCACTCTTCATTTTATCATCATCCTTTCAGTCGGTTGGTAATTAAGCTGGACACACGCTCTTAATCAGTACTATGGATAATGGATTAGTGGCCAATAACAGATAGAATCCTTATCAGATTACTACGTACATTTTCTTTATTACTTAGCAATAAACAGGAAGTAAGCGTTTTAATTTTGGTGAACCTTTTCAATAGTCAACCTAAGTAATATTTTCTTTATTATTTCTAATAGATAACATTTTGATGTAAATACTTGTGTTGACTAATTCAGCAGGTTCATGATTGATAATATTTATCATAAAAGAGCCCCAAACTCTGAAATTGACATTAGGATTATGAGAGAAAGTGCAATAATTGTGAAGCTCTTGATGCATCAGTGTTATTAAACCAGCAAAACCACTGGTACCCACTGGTACTCACTGGTACTTACTAGTACCCACTGGTACTCACTAGTACTTACTAGTACCCACTGGTACTCACTGGTACTCACTGGTACTCACTGGTACCCAGTGGTACTCACTGGTACTCACTAGTACTTACTAGTACCCACTGGTGCTCACTAGTACCCAGTGGTACTCACTGGTACTGATATACAAAAGCTTTAATGTTGTCACTGAAATGCAGTTTTTCTGTGGGACCAGATCCGATTCAGTGGTCCATTTTTGTGAGCGTCTGTCGTCCAGTTCCCTGATACGGTTCCCTTCAATTATCCGGCCCATGTGGTCTGGAGTTGGGACCTGTGCAGATGATTAGCCGCTGTCACCAAAATTCCAGCGGCTAATTTGATTCCCGTGTTGTAAAAAATGAACGCCGGCCTTCTGATTGTGAAGATTCCAGGTCAAATTCATTTCCACGGAGATAAGGGGCTGAGGTCATGTGTCGGACTCCTCCAGAACCACTGGTACTCGTTATCAGGCGAGGAATGTGTCCATTCCACTCTAGGATGGAATCAAAGCCGAGACTTTTTGCTGTCGGTCAATCGTGGGTAAATAAATCCGCACCATCAGCACAGATCGGGTCGGTACAGTATTGACACGGATTCTGTGTGGGGACACACGGCTGTGACCACGTCAGCATCAACACACAGATCTGGACACAATGAATAATTCATTAGTTACTCCCTCCACTGATGCACTTCTGTGTAATCATAGAAGTTTCAATTTTATCTAATTAATAATACCATAATTTCATGAATTATTATTTACTTTAATGGATACAAAGGTACAGGACTCTGAGATAAACGTGCAGTTGCGACCGTTGACCGACGTGGGGCGCTAAATCCCCGCTGGTCCGTCTTGTTTACAGCATTTAAAGACGATAAAGACAAAAGATTAGTTGTTTGTGGTGAAGATGTGGATGATAATGTTGTTGCTGTTGCTGTTGAAGATGATTTGTCGCGTTGCTCCCTGATTCCTCCCCCACGTGTTGTTGAGCAGCAGAGGTTGTTTGTTCTGTAAACGCTGAGTCAGCCTGCTGGACGGAGCCAACGCCTGGACCGGGTCCACTGCAGTGGGCTCATGTGAGGCCCCGGGGGACCGCTAAACCCTGTCTGACGTCCTGCAGCACTGCCGGACTGCAGACATGTATTGTGGGTAGCTGGTAGCCATTGAGGGCACCGTGTGCAGCAGTGCACGTGTTGCTCCTCCTCACGTGTCACCACTCCCTGAATTCCAGCAGCAGTGATTCTACATCCAGCTTTTTTTTCTTCTTCTTTTTTTTTTTTTTGCATAACTCTGAGCTTTAGCTACTGTACCTGCCCACTGCCAGATCCAGCTGTGGGTGTCACAACAGGAGCGAAAATACAGCCGTCCGATAAAACAAACAACCCAGAAGGATTAGAACCCATTTTCTCATCCGTTTCTTGCCCTGGCAGAACAACAGAGGCCAGCCTGTCCTTTACGTGCTCTCTGTTATATTAAAAAGACCCCGACATCATCAGCGAGCACCAACATGTTCGCTCCGTCACGAGTGGCTGCCTATCGGCCGGGCGGCCGCCAGGGGGCGTGCTACGCCACCATTTGTGCCAGAGCAGAAGACGCCCCACCCCGATCAGGGCGTGCGTGTAAAAGGCTCCACCATTTCAGTGCAGCCTGTATGCAGGGAAAGCCGGCGCGCTCGTGTTCTGCAGGCCTTTTAAATCAAACAGTCCGTGCTGTGTTCAGCATTCCATTTTGAATTAAGAGTCTCCGTCCGGGGGGGCTATAAATGCCAAGCAACCTGCAAATGATTTGTAAATGTGGACACACGTTTGCTGTCACCCAACATTCGTTTCTAGCATGTGCAGCGAATTTTAAAAAGCAAAGTTTGTGTTGGTGGCATAAACCCAGCTATGCTGGGATCTGTACGAGTGTGCAGATGGTTGTAGTGCAGCAGAAATCACATGTAAAATGATTGTGTGTGTGGGGGGGTTCATTTTAGGTGCAACATGCACAACTAGACCAAGTATATTTGACCCAGCTGAGTTACTTTCTATGAGCATCGACAGGGATAAAAGCAGTATACGTTGTGTTCCTTTAATGTCCTTTATAGAGGTGTGTTGTGTACCTTATTGAAGGAAGACTCACACAAGAATTTAGAATAAATTTCCTGTATTGTTGAATAAAATCTATAAAATTTTTCACAAAAAATACACATTACTTATACAGAAATCTCTGTCCTTCACATATATATCACGTCATCATCGATAACACACATTGTGCTTTATAGACCGACGGTACTCTCATAATTTATAAATAACACTGCAGTTCTCTTTTCAGCTCAGGCAGATTATGTAAAAAGACAACAGCAAAACAACAGGAAGTGGATTATTGTGAGACCGAAATCCAACAGATCTGCACATTTTCTGTGCAGGAACAAAAACAAGTTGTTGTTGGAGCAGCAGTGTTCTCCTCACGCGTCAGCCTCGCTCCTCTCCCTCCCCCGATTGGTCGGCCGCCTGAGTCGGGGCAAAACAAGCTGCAGACTCCGCCTACGGACCGAGTGACGCAAACCGCTGCCGCTCCTTCCCTCCCCCTCCTATTTTTCACCGCCACCTCCTCCCTGGGCTAGTTTGCCATCAGACTGTCAGGATAGATTAAGCTCATATGCCAGGAGTTTTCACTGAGCGCGGGGGGGGGGGGGATGGAGACTCGATGGCTTTCAGTGCTTTTACATAACGACCACGCCACGATTCCTCCAGCTCAACCACGCAAAGAAGCTGGGGAATAAGAATTCTGCTCAGTAGTTAAGGCACGTGGACGCGAGAGATGCAGGTGAGGACGGATCGCTTTGGTCTGACGGACGAAAGGGTGAAATCAACGAGGCTAAAGGATGAATGTCACAGGCCGCCTGTCGCTGTGCGGAGCAGGAGTGTCCAGCAGATCAAACCGGCACCAGGAGGTAGAGCAGAGCAGCAGACCTGCCGTCACCCACGTTCAAAGACGTGTGAAACCCAGTCCAACACGCGGCAGGAAAAATTCCTACCGTCGTGGCCTTTACGTGTGCGGAAACCTGCGTTTTCCTTTACAATTCCGGGTGAAGTTCTCCTGATTGTTCGAGTCCTCAGTCGGGAGCAGACCGGGATCCATTACTGTGATCGTTCACGTGTTCCACACTGCATCCGTGAAATCTTAAATACGAGCTGCCCACGATGAACCGCCGGCCGTACGGTGAGGAGAGGCCTTCCACGGCTCGCAGAGTTATAAGTTAGACTACAAACAAAGAAGAAACAACGGCGGCAGTTCATTGTGATCCCCCAATTATAAATAAAAAGAACAGCTAAGGGGAAAAAAGCCACTTCATGGGAACATTAAGATCTGATCTACTCCTGGGTTTGAAATCTTGGGTGTTTTGCTGCTAAAGTCTCCTAATTCAGGCGCCACCACAGGCACGACGCCTGCTCCTTTAAAGGTCCTCACATGGAGCAATAAAAACCATCCAGTAATACTGAAAGGAATCCCAGGCCTTTGCCCTCCCAGCTGGCTGCAACGCAAACTCTTAAGCAACCCGGGTCTGACCCAACAGCCCGGGTGAAGCTCAGCTGCGTCCTCCTCTGGAGCGGCTCAGGAAGGTGCGAGCAGATCCCCATCGGACGTGGACGCGTCTGATCTGTTGCCTTTAAAGTGACCCTTGGATATCAGTCAAAACCCAAACGTTCCCATCTGCAGGGTCCAACTGAGGCACAGGCTCATGCACGTAAATTAGAATGTCGGGGAATTGGTGTTTTCATCCTACTGGAAACTAGCTAAAGCTTCAGACAACAGCTGGAGCTGGAAGAATCCAAAGCTTGCATTTCAGTCCCTTCTCCCCACCCCAGTTTTTTGCAGTGCAGGTATTTTCCTGGAGATCAGGAATTCACCAGAATCTCCATGATCTGGTCCAGCTCATTGAGGTCCACCAGACAGGACTGGAGGCTGCCGGCTGAGGCGTGGCTGGTCGAGCAGATCTTAACGTCCTCGTCCGCCCACAGCGACACGCTGATGGGCCAGAGCGAGCCCGCCACCCAGGACGAAGGCAGGTCCGAAGTTTCGTACATCGATGTGTCAATGTCCTCAAAGATGTCGTCCGGGGCGACGTCGCTGAGGTAGCCCATGGTGTTTGCTGCGTCACTAAAAGCACTGATGGTTCCTGCGGGGTGTGTTTTCGGCTGGTCAGGCAAGCCGCTTGGCTCCTGAGAGGAAAACTCTGCAGACAGAACCAGACTGTCCCCATCAACATCTGCACACCCAGGGCACGTGACTGGCACGTCCTCCCTGAGAAGACAGGAGTCCGTCTGGACGCCGTTGACGAGGGCGCAGGGTCCCGTCCCGTCGCTCTGCATCTCCTCCTGGATCTGCCTGAGCGTGTTGACGAGCAACACGGAGCGGCGCAGACTGAGGCCCACGCCGGTCTGATAGTGCTGGAGCTTCTCCAGGCAGAGGCCAAGGACCAGCTGACGCTGCTGCAGGTGGCTCATGCTGCACCTGGGAGGACCCACGAGGAACCCGCTCTTGTCGGACGGGTGGTCCGCGTCGGTCCTCTCCTTAGCGACGGCAGCAGGGAGGCTCTCGTCCTCCAGCTCCTGCAAGCAGCTCCACTTCCGTTTGACACCACGGCCCAACATTGACCTGCAAAGAGACGAACGTGAGCGGTCGGGCCACTTAGTCCAAACGTATACTCATGGTTCACTAGTTAGCATCCTTGAATATGGAGCCAGTTAGGAATGTTAAAACTCATCTTTCCCTAAAAGAGTGCAACTCTTGCAATTTGTCAGCTGCAGCCTGATTGGTGGACCGTCTCTGTCCATTCAGCCCACAGCAAATAGATGCAGCACATTCAGGACCAGGCCGACATGTAATAAACCTCGCCTGCGGTTTATGTAACAGCACTAATGCAGCAAAGCGTGCCGGGCTTCCCAGATCACTGTCAACCCATCGGCTGCTGAAAACGTTGGTGATCAGCTGTGAACGGTCTCTCTCGGAGTTTGCAGGGTGGCTGTTTGAGTCCCAAAGTGCTCAACGTGACTCAGACAGCCCTGCAGGCTTTACTCATCCATACAGACCTGGCTCGGTTAGATCAGTGTCTCAAAAGTGCTCAACAAGAGAAATAAACTCCGACACGAGGAACCCAGTTCAAGAGTTTTACCCCCAACTCTCCCTCATTACTTGTATGAATTAACGAGGCAAAACTACGACGCAAAGTGAAGTGTGTGAACAAAACACAAAACCGTGAGCTAGCGTGATAACAGTGTAGTGCTGCTCCATCAGAACAGACTCTCCATCCATCCATCCTCCTCTCCTTATCCACGATCCGCAAGACGACCCCGAACCGCCTTCACGTCCCCGGACCCAAGTGAAAAAACGCGAGCCTAATTGAAGTTTAAAGAAGATACGCGACTTTTTTGATGGAGGTAAAAGTTAGCCCGTAAACTACCAACCTTACGTTTCCGTCGAATATATCATGAGCTGCTGGAGTTCAGGTGACGGTCCGGTTCCGCTCTGTCCCCGCGTTCCTGAGCTCCGAGCCCCGGGAGTATGAGGAATGTTCGGGCAATCCGCAGCTGAGGAGCGGGGAGGGGCGGGACCAGCAGAGCGAGCGCGTCTGATTGGTCCGTTCAGCTGCCGCTCAAGCCTCCGCCTCCGCCACTCACGGGGCAGCGAATGTGCACCGCCTGTTCCGAGTGCTGCGTTCAGGCGCACTACGGAAACTACAAAAACAACCGACAAACAACAGGAAACATGATCTTTAAATTGTAGTTTGAATTAGAATAACACCACAGTTGCAAGCGCTCGCTTCTAGCACCTCGATAAAGATTTTATGGCCTTTATTGGTACATGGTTTGCTTTGCCGGGTAAAAAAAATATGTTGTTTTAAGACAGCTCGAAGTAGTTATTAGTGCAGCCGAACTAACGCCTTTAAAAAGTGAGTATCTGTCGTCCTACTACATGTTTAAAAAGTCTCAAAATACGTGTTGGTTTTTAAATCAAGAAATCAAAAAGACCTTCCAATCGTATTGCTTTTATTAAATGACAGCGTGTATTTTAAGTGATGAAAATACATGATTTATTTGTAAGAATGCTGGAAGTCTGAATCGAGCACCCGAACGCAGCACGTTTAAAGGCACAGATGACTCAGAGAGGAAGTGGGGGAGAAGTGACCGGAAAGACGGGAACGCAAACGCCAAATAAGGAAACCACGTTCAAGGTTTTTTCTCTCTCTTCCTGCTGAAGTTGTCACAGCTGCGATTCCACTTCTTCTTTCCTCTCCATTTTGTCTAAAACAAAAAGTCATATTTCAGTTCCACCCAATTGTTGTTGGGTGATTTTTATTTTTTTGCCATTTCACGTAACATCTGAAGATCTGCTTGTCAAGGAGCCTCCTTGGAGTCCAGTGAGCCCTTCAGGTCTTGATAAAAGGGCCTGATTGTTTACCTGAGAGTAACACAAGATGTCAGAAACACTTGTAGGCATTGTGAGAACGCTGACTCGTGACCCCTGAACTAATCCACTCATCTGTCAAAGCACACGCCAAAGTTCACATCTATTGCAAAAGTGATGGAAGGTGCGTTTGTCAGGTCACTCTGTAAACTTCAGTCCTCATCGTGCCTTTTAAAACACAATAGTCTCGTTCTCTACCAATTTTCCTCAGGCTGCTGTTCTGCTGAGTCACCGAGAGGTCATTAATCTTTAACTACAGGCGGCCCAACAGGCAAATGTGCAGAAAAACTGTGATAACACGTGAGGACAAAGGTCCAGGCAAGTATGGACCCAGTCACCGACCAATGTCCTCACGTTTTCACTCGTAAAAACCCATAAAATACACCGACTCCTATTGGAGCAGTTCCCTAAAACAAGTTTGACCTTCCGTTTTTAATCGTTACCCCTTACTACTGTCCTGGATGTAAAGTTCTGCTGGAGGTTTACCAGCTGTGATAATATAATCTGATTTACATTTAACATGTTTGGATATTTCCGGAGTCATAAAAGCAGGAAATAAATGTGACACAGACAATAGTTGCACCTTTTATTATAAAAAATATTTACAAAGATGCTACAATGTTTTTGTTTTTTTCTCGATATAAAAAAATGCATACATTTTACAATGTTAATTAAGTCTTTGAAGTTCTAGCTCCCATTTAGACCAGAGTGACATCCTTCAGAAGTGTTGTGGTAAGGTAATCAGCGTGTCGTAATACTGTATTCTCGTCAATACATTTCATTTGCCTGAGTTAATCTCTTCATCACATCACGAGGAAAACTTTTTGAAAAATGCATTTGATTTTCCCACATCTATAGAAGAAAGGCAACTGTTTGCATAAAGGAATTAAGAGGACATTTGAGTCGCTTACAATCATTTTGAAACACGAATGACAGAGCTGCATAGTGATCTGAGTAGGAACCCGGTGGTGATCATTATTTCAAAAAAAAGATAGAAAGAAAAGAGTGAGGAATAAATAGGTACTGCATTCGAAACAGAGGGCTAAATTTTGATAAATATTTCATCGGGCCTCACGATTGAAGTCAATGTGTCGTGTCTGTACCTTGATATAATAAATACAATAAATAAAACAATAAATTATATTGGGTTAACAAAGAGGGATCATTTGTAAGAGCAACAAATGACAGATATGGCTTCTTGATGCAGTTGTCACCCCGTGGTTTCTCCAAATGCTGCGAGCACAGAAAGGAGCGTTTAAACGCGTTTGCTGTCAACTTACCAGAAAACCCGCCCATCTTTTACCAGCATTTGGTCGGAGGCTGGCAGGAATTCTCCCGCTCTGCATAAAGCTTCGAAAGAAATGAAAGAACAGCGCCTGTAAAATGTGATGATGCAGTCGACCTGTGATACCAAACCATGGGAAGACACTGTCTCAAGTCTGGCTACACTAAAATCTTAAAATCGCCTGGGAGTGAAAAATAATAGTAATATCAAATGATACTTGCAAAAATCCCCCAGCTGTATAATGCAAAAAATATATTTCTATATACACATACGTACATATACATATATTCCATTCATAATTGCTCAAATCTTTAGGAAAATATGCACTGACTCATAGATTTGGATTTACAATTTGTTCTGGTTTCAGGTGCATGTAGTGTGAAGAATGTTCGCTCAGTCCGTGTAACAATAAATAGAAATAGACGACCGGAAGGGGCTAGCATGAGAGAGGTAAACATGGAAAGTAAATAAGAATGTGTGGCGGCGTCGGGAATTATCTTGCCCTCTCCTGAATGTTTTGGATCTCAAAGTCGGAAACTAACCGCATCAGAAAATACTAGAAGCCACTAAAAGAAATCCCATAATTCATCCATCAATTCTTATTGTGATTACATTTTGATAAAAAGGTCTCTGATTGGCCTAATTGGTCGTTAGAGCGACTAAATTCCAGGTCTAACAGTCTTATCCCCAAAATCTTCTCGGCTCGCTGTTAATTTCCCACCTTGTTCCAAAACCTCCAACCATCTCTGTAACAATACCACATACAGAACACACACGTGCACTCTGCATAGTCTGGAAAGAGTTTGAGAGGGGGGGGGGGGGGTAGTCCAGGGTTTCAGGATCCCACGATGATCTCCATGATGTGGTCCAGTTCGTTCAGGTCGGACCGGCAGCTGGAGCTGGAGCTCAGCGCCGTGGGCCCATGGGAGGAGAGGCTCTCCAGCAGATCGTAAGGCCCCATCTTCGGGGTGCTCTGCATGCCCGTCAGCACCGTGTCCAGGTCATAGTAAGACGGGTCCACGTCTGAAAACAGTTCTTCGAGGGCAGGATCAGGTGGAGGGGCTGGGTGCTTGATTTCAAAAGTCCCAAAAACCTGGTCCCCTGTCCTGGAGTCTACAGGATTCAGGTGGTCCTGGTCTCCTTCCTCTCCTTCTGACACCCCCTCCTCGCTGTCCTCCTCTTCATCTTCCTCACACTCTTCCTCCTCCTCCCAGCAGGGTCCCATGCCGAAGGGACCGGCCAGGTAAGATGCAGAGGACAGCTGTGGAGAGACAGGCGATAAAGTGGACATGGTGACCTCTGGCTCCATGTCTCCCTCCATCACCACCTCCT
Source organism: Takifugu flavidus (assembly GCF_003711565.1). Classification (NCBI taxonomy): domain Eukaryota; kingdom Metazoa; phylum Chordata; class Actinopteri; order Tetraodontiformes; family Tetraodontidae; genus Takifugu; species Takifugu flavidus. The sequence goes on from NC_079535.1 coordinate 12,934,155, forward strand.
CAGAGTGGTAGCCTTCCTCCAGACCCACCACTGAGAAGGGCTTGGGGCTCTGGCCCGCCTGAGCCGCCGCCTCCGTCTGCCGGCACAGCACCTCGGAGGCCACCAGGCGATCGGCGGGACACTGCGCAGCCGCCAGGGCCTTGGTCATGATCTGCCAGGTGCCGTCCTGGGTCATCTCCTCCTGGATTTGCCGCACCGTGTTGGCGATGAGCACAGAGCGGCACAGGTTGGGCTCCACCAGCATGTGGCAGAGCTGCAGCTTGATCAGCGACATGTCCAGCAGCGACTGCCGCTGCAGGCTGTAGGACGACGACAGTGTCCGAGCAGCCGCAGGGGTAGCTGCTGCCAGGCCCTGCTCGCCACTGGGGACCGGCTCCTCCCCGGGGTCTGAAAACTTGCGCTTGGTGCCTTTTGGGAACATTATGCCTTTCTGTGGTGACGGTGAGGAGACAGAAAACAAAGTCAGCCAAACACACAAGAGGACAACGGCTCTGAATTTCACAATCATACAAGAATAAGTGCCGTGTAATTAATCATGTAAATATGTGCTGTGGCTACGCTACGTGGTGCGGGACCTATGTATGAGGGAAATAGGGCTACAATCTGCTCAGCAGCAGCAGTGACTTTATCAATAAACTCTACAGGTTTAAACTCTATGAACTTCAGTAAACAATGAATTGTTTGTTGTAGTCTTTTTCTTAAAGTTTGCTATACCTTTCCTGTTGAGAGGCACAGGCAATAGCAATGCAGCGTGGTCCCGGCTGCAATGCTTCAAGTACTTTTGTACGAGCGACAAGCAGCTTTTGTTCAGCACCATTTCTGCCCATTTTAGGCCAGTCTGAGGCAAGACTCCTGCTGGGCGGAACAACCACACTTTTAACAGACCACTGAGCCACCGAAAATAGCATGGTTACCGACTAAATGCCGACGCTGCATCAAAGTAAGCACAAACTAGAGAGACCTTAGTCAGAAAACAAAAACAGCACTCAAGTTACATGATGGGCGTAACTTTTCCCCCCACTGCCACCTGTGATCGAAAGAATGGACCAATCAATGAGGTGCTTTTAAGAGGGAAAAGTGAACAAAACGTGGGAAATAAAGAACATTGACAGTATTCACAACACAACATTGCACCGCGTGCCGCTAGAATGTACAGAAGTGCATGAGGTTGGGAGCTCTACGCACAGCACGCTCCAGAACTAGCAGAACAAGATTTTCACTTTCTCTTCAGGGTGGGGGAGAAAAGAAGCGCCAACTTCCTCGTTGCTCACTGTTCATTTCTTAAGAGAAATTTAAAAAAAAAGAAGTCCTGCCAGCATTTAAGACCCTCCGACGCCTCCAAAAATAAAGATACGAGTGAGTGGGGTGAGCAGAGGCCTGTGGCATTTAAGAGTCCACCAGGCTCTCCTGTGTGCAAAAACAAGATAAATCACAAAACACAGTCCAGTCAAACAGTACTGATACACGTTGGGACGTACAGGTACATGTTCATCGTGTCATCGTTCGCTAACGCCCCTCGCACAGCTCCGTCTCGTTACCAACAGGGATGGAAAACTTTACAGTTTCAGGAAAGCCACAAAAGATCAAGGTTCTAAAAAAAAATCTGTAAAAAAATAATAAAAATCACATTTTCTTTTTTCTCACATTGAGGAAAAACGTGTTGAAGGAGAATTAACAGCCAAAAATATGGGAAAGACAGGAGACCATTTAATACAGTAAAATTCATTACAACTAATCAGAAACTGGATGGAAAATTCCTCCTTTTGTCCTTCAACACCAGAAGGTTCTGGGATTTCAGCCCAAATGAGACAAACGGCCGCCGTCCCGACTGATCAGGTGAATGAACCCAACGCTATTGTGTGAAATAAAACTCCTCAGCAAAGACAACGTAGCGAGGCCACTGCCCACGCAGCCTCACCTGCTTTAACATTTCCTGCCGGTACAGAACAGACACGTAATTTATGACGGACAGCTAAAACAAAAATGTTAGAAAACAGTGGCGTCGTCCTCCTGCGTGGTGAGACATTACCCAAGACTACCTCCCTAAAGGAAAACCAACACTGTACCAGGAAGTCCTACAACCTGGGAGAAAGCACACTGTAAACAGTTTTGACATTGATTTACAGGTTTGTTGGAGAAAAATCTGCTCTTCCAAATTCTAAATCTCACTGGGAAATGAAACAGGAAGTGCTAAACCTGGTCGGTATATAACGAACGGACACATACGATTAAAGGTGGTTTAGAACCATCCTGCACCTGTAGTGACAGAAAATGAAAACATGGCAACACGGGTCAAAAAAATGTCTGGAAAATAGATGGAAATTTTTGGCGATGACAGAATCTGCAGAGTATTAATGGCAAACGCTGCAGCCTGGACAGAATGGTGTTAAAAGGGTCAAGAATGTTTGATTGTTTTTTGCAATCACACATTGTGCTCTGCTCAAACGAACATTTCTACCATTCAACCTCGTCTTCTTCGACAAAAGAACATTTAATTCAACATGATTCCACGTGAAATCGGTGCCACCAACGTCCAGCAGCTGCAGCGGGAAATAAGAATAATTACCTGCAAAATAAACGACCTGATTAAAAGCCCGCAGGTCGCGATCAGATGTGGCGAATACATTGTTCAGACGGCGACCGGGGCCCTTTTATTACGCCAGGAGCCAGAAGCCAAACAAAATGTAGCTTGGCTTTACGTCAATGGCCCCTGAAGGGCCCATCCCCCACCGCCAGTGAAACCCAGCCACTTTCACACAACAGCCCGATTTTAACCAAATAAAGAGCCGCCGCGGCCGCGCACACTCGGCCGATCGGCCCGTCCGCGGCACCGTAACCAGCATCGGCGGGCAGGCCGGGTCCCGCCGGGCGGCCCCCCCTCGGCGGTTCGGTGCCGTCCGCCGTGGCCGCCGCATGCTTTGTCTCCAACGCGGCGACAACGAGGCCATTTTGCGCTAGGAGCTAACAGCTAGCCGGCTAGCTCGGCGAGACTCCCCGCTGGCGAGCTCCTGCTAACGGGCGAAACACAATAAAAGCCTAAAAAAAGGCTCCTCTCCGCGGCCAACTCTCCCTCGGTGACCCCCCCACATCTTCATTTAAACGGGCGCCGGCGTGCGCGGAGATAGTTAGCCGAAAACATCTCCCACCCACACACACACACACCCGCCGCGGTCCTTCCTCCTTTCTCGGCAAAAAAAACAAGAGTTTTGGCCGCGGCCCGTTTAAGTTCCTAAAAACAACAAAGGCTGAAAGGGCCGATAAAAGGCGGCCGGCGGCCGTTCTCACCTCGTCTTTGTCTTATTTGATTCCCGTCTCGGTCATAGGATCGACGGCAGGGAAAGCGGAGATCAGGTTCAGATGAGATCATTCATGCCACGGCTTCAAAAACTGAGGCTGCTCTGTCCTGCTGCTGCTGCGGAGCGGAGCGGTGCGGAGCGGAGCGGACGGCAGGAGGGAAGCAGCAGCAGCGGCGGCGGCGGCGGCGGCGGCGGCGCGGGGGGAGGGGAGCCGACAAAAGCTGCCATATGCTGGCTGGGATTCCTCTCGGGTGGCTTCTCCCCCCACTTTAATTTGACATAAAAGAGAGAGAGAAGAACCGGGCGTCGTTGTTTTCAGACCGGCTCAAATAGATGGAGCTGCTGATGTTATTGAAGTAAATAAAGTTAAATAAATTAGGGTAAAATTTGCTCTGGTGAACCGGTCGACAGGGAAGGTCATTTGATTTTATTTGTTGATGTTTGTTGGGGTTTGTGCGGGTGTTTCTACCAGTTACAAGTCAGGAATTCTTTGCCGACTTTTGGTTTTATTTCACATCATTGACTGTTAATAGCCCGAATCCTCTTCATCTGACAGGAAATAACCCGCTAAACCAGTTTAACTACTGAAAAGTTTACATTTTAAGTTCTTTCTGTGGACGTCACATTTTGGGATGTATTACAAAGTTTATGGTATGATTATGTTTATCGGGGAAGATTTTTAAAATACACATTAAGAAGAGCCCGGAGTTTAAATCAGGACCATCTCAGGTTTGTCTGGTTTAAGCTGAGGATTGATGCTATTTCTGTTGGTACCTTTAGTTGAACTGAAACTGGTCTGTTTCATGTTCTATTACACTATTATCCCACATTCTGTGTGTGCGTAACTCAGATGCCACTTTGCAGCATATTATCCTTTAATTATACAACTCTTGTACTCATTTCCTCAAAAATGTGTCGTTTTGTGCCTGCACTGTTTTGGAGTGTTGAACACATTTCAACAAAACTAGCTGCTGCTAATCAACATTATTGTTACAACATCTGTAACTTGGCTTTATGCCTGATTATTGTCAGTTTCTGCTTGGTACATCCTGCTTAGTTGTGCTTCCAGTGAAGTTCACAATAAATAGGAACGCACTGAAAGGGTTCCTATAAAGGATCTATTAAAGGTTATAATCTGAGTTACAGAGACCTTGGACTGATAAACATGTTTTGAGGCTTTAGCCTGAAAGGAAACAGAAGCAAAGCTCCTTCCAACTGTGGTGGACAGTCCCTGGACAACCTGATTTACGCTGCATCCTGCTTTTTCCACCTTTTCTTAAATGCTCCCTGTTGCTTCCGCAGGTTTCTCCCCTCCTTGTTTAGTGACGTGGGTTTTTCCAGGGGGAAACCTCGGTGGGGTATCCGTCAAAGCGCATTAACAAGAGGACCCAATCAAGGTTTGGTCCCCGCTGAGGTGAGCAGGAAGTCCAAGGCTGCGGTTCAATGTTACCGGAATTAGAGCACAAGGAGCAGCAGTGATACGGTTGGATAGTCGGCTAGATTAGGTTGCATTATGCCCCTTTGGACCTCAATCCCTGGAGGATCAAGGGTCTCCTTCGATTGTCATATTTGCTGGTTGCTCCGAACCCGTAGGCTTTGCTCACATGGATCAAGTTATCACGTCAGTTCAGGAGCGCCGATTAAATCAAAGCTTGACGATCCATCTTTTCACTTCCACTAACTTCCACTTTTGATATAATTTCACATTTATATTCAAACAACTGACATTTAAACTCATTTGTTGAGATTTCTTTATTCAGAAAGCCTCCGGTTTGATGTTTATTCTTTTGTGGGACCGCATTTTTACCCGGACGTGCACGGATCCGTCAAGAAATAGCTTCCGGGTCGGTACTGTCGTTCTATAAGGTTCCGCTTCTAGCAATTTCTGCGCACGGCGGATAAATGCAGGAACCGTTGGAGGGTTCTAGAAACAACGTGCACCGGCCGGTCACCGGAAACCACCGCTGCCCCCCGTTCTACAACCGCACGCGTTAAAACTTGTGAAACAATATTTTGGTTAAATGGCCAAGTGGGGGGAAGGAGATCCTCGCTGGATTGTTGAGGAAAGAGCGGATGCGACGAATGTCAACAATTGGCACTGGTGAGATTTGATGAAAGGCCAAACCGCTAACTAGCCCAATAATGCTAACGCAACATGTTTAGCTCCTTTTCTCAGCACACACCTGTCGTTCTTGAGTTGTCTCTTCGTTATTGTGCGTAATTGTCTGACAACTTGGTGTGCAATGTTGCCTCCGCCAACTCTTCCGTTGGCTCGTTACTAAATCATGATTAGAGATTGGCAGAAGTGAACCCTACTGGCTTTAACTTAGCTTAGCCTTTAGCATGCTAATGCTACTGTAGCCTCATATCCATACAGTCAGCTCGCTGCCCGAGATAGTAACACTAATACATGCACACGTGTTTCGTTACCACGCTTGGTATAAAACGAATAATTAAACTAATAGATGCTTGATTCGATGTGATGAAAAACAAACTCATTCCCTCAAAATAGCCTGCCTCGTATCAGACAAGAATATTGATCTCTCTGACACGAACGGATGGTATTATGCCTATTAACATTGTAAATACTTCACATTTCTGAGCAACCGTATGGGCATTAGACATTTAGACGATTCCTATTAGTCCAGTTTGCTTCTATAGTGACACAACTGGTTTTAGACGCCAGTTTGCACGTTGACCATAACAGTCTAAGATTTATGCTTTGGATGCATGCAAATCCTTAGACATGAATTATATAACTTCTCATATCTATATTGTTAAAGCCAACATAAGAACAAAAACAATATAATCCAGAAGCTATCTCTGTTGGGTGTAATAATACACCTTTAAGGGAAATTAATATCCCCTCACAGTTGGTGAAACTATTATAACTGCTCAAAATGCACTTTTACTTATTTTGCGTCGGTCTTTGGTATCAGCAGTAAAACTTTAAAGATTAACCAAGTTGCATTACACAATATTTTAAGAACAAATTGAAACTGAAGTCATGCGGTGTCTTTTCCTTTGAAGGACCGAACGAGATGCGACAAATTGGTCGTCAGAAAAGTTAAAATCCCTGATGCTTGGCCTGAAAGTGGAGAATGAGGAGGGCTGTTGTGAGGTGACAGAAGTCAGCAAAGTGGAGGGAGAAGCCTCGATTAACAACCGCAAAGGCAAACTTATTTTTTTTTATGAATGGAACCTGAAGGCCACCTGGACTGGTGAGGAGAGTTTCAGCTTTCTCCCTTTTTGTTGACATGGTTTAATCACTGTTATAACTTATATAACTTTCTGTTTTACAGGACAGTCAAAAACAGGAGTGAAATATAAAGGAACTGTGGAAGTTCCCAACCTGTCCGATGAGAACGACATGGAGGACCTTGATGTGAGTTTCACTGGACTGTTTGACAGGTCGGGATGAGAGTTTAAACGTGTCCTTCCGCTCTCTTCAGATCTCTGTAGCGCTGAATAAAGATGAACCTGACACACCGCTGACGGCGCTGATGAAGACGAAAGGAGCCGACAGGGTCCGTGAAGCCCTGGGAAGCTACGTCGGCTTCTTGAAAACAGGTGTCCGGTTTCTGCTCGACTCTTCCAATCAGTGATCGCATTTGCCTACAAAGTTGGTTTTAATCTACATCTAATGTTTCTGGTGCAGAGTTCACACAGGGAATGATCCTGCCGACGGCCAACGGTGTGGCCAAGCCTCAGGCCACCTCGCAGTCCAAAGCCAAGATGGATAAAACGCAGGTGGGTGCTGACAACCTCCTCCAGCCATCGGCCACATTTCGGGCTCTCTGACGTCCTTAAATGGTCGTCCGTGCAGCGAAGCAGCAGGACTCACCAGATGCTCTTGTGCTTGTTTTGATCAGATTTCATCCTCCAGCAGCACGGCTGCTCCGGTCAACACCGGGGTCAAGATCCCCACCTGTAAATTCACCCTGAAGGACAAGTTCCTCACCTCGCCAGCAGACCTCTTCAGGGTCTTCCTCAACCAGGAGGTGGGCTTCAGTTCGTCCATTCCTTCTGGATCCGTTTCTACCTCATAAAGCGCTCCTCTTTAAGCAAAATGGATTAATTCCACATCCGGCCACCAGGGGGGGATTTATGGCATCAGTGATAAATTGGAATAATTGATTAACAGATGTGTTTGCGTCACGTACAGATGGTCCAGGCATTCACAAAAGCTCCAGCATCAGTGGACGGAACAAGAGGGGGGAGGTTTCGTCTGCTAGACGGGAATGTTCTTGGCGTTTTTACAGACCTGGTGAGGTTGGCCGACCTGTGGAAGCATAAAATCGCACGAGATGTTCTGTTATTCCAGATGTTCTGCCCATCGGGTGAGGTGGATGCCCTTTGTAACGTCTTGTCTCGTCCATCCAGGTATTTGATGAGAAGATCGTTATGAAGTGGAGGTACAACAACTGGCCCAGTGGTGAGTGACCGAGCGGCTTCAGCAGTTTTTAATACTTTCAGCTCTGCTCACATTCAGCAGGATGTTTCCATAATGTGATATTTTCACTTAAAGCTGTAATTACCTGAGATGGAAGATGAATTAAAAGAAAGGAACAGGAACCATCTAAACGCAGCGTTCCCTGTTTTCACAAGTCCAGATTTAAGTTGTAAATGCATTCTCCCGCTCCGGATCCTTAAACCGCTGCTCTGTGCTGGTTCCAGAGCATTACGCAACCGTCTCCATGACCTTTGTGGACCTGAGCAGTGCGACGGAGCTGAAGGTGGAGTACCGAGGCGTCCCGGAAAACGAGGAGGAGCGGACTAAGGAAGGCTGGAAGAGATACTACTTTGAGGCTATCAAACAGACTTTTGGCTTTGGGGCGCGGCTGCTCTGAAGATCGAGTACTGTCCTGTTTTGGTTTTTTCCCACTTTTAATGTCTTTTCATCGGTCCAACACACAACATCCTGCTGTAATCTCATACTGCAACTTAGAGGAAGAGAAAAAACAGATGAACTTTGGTCCATCGGCTGTGTAAATGTTTTAATTGAGCACCGTATTTAAGCCCGGAGGTGTCTGAAAGGAGGAGCGAGAGGTTTGTGCCTTTGGATGGAAAACAGATCAAATAAAGCCACAGATGTGTTAAACCTCCTCTCCATAAATATGTAATTACTGCAAGTATTGACATGTTGGGTCAGTTATTTGGAGAAGAAAATGTTCTGAATATAATGGTTTTATTTAGTCTAATTGTAATGTAACTGTCGTGAAGCTGTTTTAGGTCTACATGCATGTTTCATTTCAGCGTTACAGCTACGTTTGGAGTTTCATCGCCTCGTTCACCTGTTTTTAATACACGTTCATCTCTGCAGGCGGATCAGTTCAGTTCAAATTTTAGTTTTGGTTCTGTCTGCAGGTAGCTGACGTAGCAACTCAACATGTGGTTTTGCTGGTTCAGAGTTACTTTTTGGGACAAAAATGCTTCTATGCTTCACATTTCAGTCATGTAAAAAAGACGAGTAGTTTGGAGGAAACCAAACCCCTGTATGCTTGTTTTTATTTGGCGTGTGCACATCATGTAACAGCACATTAAATTTATCAATCAAAAAGGTTCAGTTCTTTATATCTTGACTGTTCCATAAAGGTGCATCTTTAAAAGGGTTATTTACAGGTTTCAAAACTACCGTTTGTGGGCAAATGCAGAGGTCAGTGTGGTTTTAAACACCTTAAATTGTCCAACAAACAAAATTAGAGCCAAATGATATTCAATTATGCAAATTAAGATTTTATCATTGTCATGATTCACATTCTAGCAGTTGCTGTAAACACACAATGTCCAACATCTGTCAAAACAAGGAAAAAGCCTAAAATATAACTTAAATTTCCACCAAATGGTGTCCTGTAAATGTTCAACAAACACTTTTTTTCTAAACAAAACTGAAATTGACCGTAGCTGCAGGCTGGTTGAAAGTTCTCCGTTAGCAGCAGATGTAGAGCTCCGGCTCCTAGAACAGATTCAGAAGCTCGGTATTTATTTTCTTTATTGTTTCTTTTGGTCTATTTCATATTTTACACATAATTATAATCGATGTATGTTGAAATGTAAGAAGAGTAAGAGTGTCTGACGTGTTTCCTACCTGCACCTCGTGGGGTCGCTGTTGTAACATTTATATATTTAATAGTCAAAGTCTTTTTAAAATGTGCATTTACGTCACCAAAGGATTAAAGCAAGTGTAGAAATAGAAATGTTGGCTTTTGGCTGTACGCACACTGGAGGAGTTGTCGTTGTCCAAGGAATCCGATCTTGGCCGTGGCGCCATTTCATCAACTGGCTTTTTGACAGAAGTTTCACGCCGGCCGGGCCTGAAATCAAGAAAATATCGGTCCATTTATTTGCTTGCTAAATTATTTGTAACAGCCAGTGAAAAGGGAAACAAAGTTGCTTTTCAAATCCAAAGTTGTGCATTGGAGTCCCTGATGTGTGCGGTATTTTAACCTCCCAAATGCTCCGTACCTGTATATTGGCCACACGCTCACGCCTCTGTTGTCCTTCTTGCTTGCCGTAGATGTGGCTTGATCCACCAGGTCTTTGAGGAAGTCGAACAGCTTCTCTGACTCGATGCACTGCTTCCTAAACAGCAGCATAACCTTAGACATCAACTGTCTGCACATTTCTCAGAAGCTTTGACTTTCTGCCTGCGGCTAGTTCCTCCTCTTAAAAACACACAAATGCAAACATCACTTGACTAAAAATATACTGTGATGATAAAAAAAACTACTACCAGACGCAAACTTCCACATGCAGCAGGTCACACCAGAAGTACACAAATGAGAAACAAAGATTAAGAGTAAAACACAGGGTAGTGTGACGTGTCCACAGCTCAGATATACTTACATATGAGCCACAGACACAGTAGTGCTGAGCTTTGACTCTGTTATCATGCAGGTTTTGGTCAGCAGGCACTTCAGGAATATTTCCAGAGCTCGAGCTGGTCATCACAGGTCAGGGGGTCAAACGCTTCATTCATAAAACCTAAACAACCAAAAGACCTCTGACCCCCTTCAGGGACAGGTTCTGTTAATTATGCTAAATCATTTACTCCCCCGGCCTCATCTGCATCATGTGTCCATTTAGGAAGAGGTGTCCTTTCCTGTATGACCAGGTGAATGTGAAGGATACAGATGATGACAGGCACGGCCATCGCAATCCTCCCAACCTCTGCATCCTTCTGCATCATCTTCTTAATGCGACCCTGACAACAAGCACAAGTTCACCTGCTGCGTTCACGAACACCAGTAAACTACAGCCACCCGGCGTGAAAGCGTTTAGAGCATTCAAAGGTAAATAACAAATCACGGTTGCCGTCGATTGAACACGTCCATTTTGATTTATTTTTTTTTAATTAATTCATACCGACTAAAGGATTCATTTGAGCGCGAGGGGAAATGACCGATGTTGGTGCCAGAGCAGATATACATTTAAAACAAACACAATAACAGTTTGACAGGTACTACTTTTAAAATGTATTGGATCAAATTGTTTTTGATGTATCACCAGATGCTGGTTCACCTTCCGTGGAAATAGGGACTGAAATATTTAATAATATATTCAAAGTGGAAAATACCGATTTCCCAAAACGCAACAGGTGCAGCAGGTAGCCCAGCTAGCTATTAGCATTTGCTATCTTGTGGCATCCACTCTATTCAGCCATCATTCACAAGTACAATGTAATCTATTAAAGTTTATACTTACAGGGTTGAAGCGTACGTTATATTTCCTCTTCTGGCCGGGCATATTTCTTGCTTTAATTTGCGTTTTTTAATCACATTTTTCATGTTTTTACCGAACACCGCCACAGCGCCCATTTGTTTACCTTCCGTAGGAGCCATTGTGAAAAAGTCACGGAGAAGAAAGCGCACACATACTCACCCGCGCGCGCATACACGCACATACACGCACACCTGAGGTCAATACATGTGACCCCCAATAATGACGTCATGGCAGTAACCCCCTGCAGGACATTTAAAAGCCCTTGGACCCCCAAAGGTGAAGCAGAATCCTGTTTTAATCCGAGTTCCACTTCAGAAATCCTCAACTCACTTAGTCAATTAGATCAGAAAAAGAGCAAAATGGAGGATAGACCGGAATACTCTCATAGAAATACTGCAACATTTACCTACATCTGCACGGCAGGTGGGTTAATGGAGCCTCAATATGAGGACAAATGTCATGTAAAATGAGAGCTCATTCTTGTCACCTCTAACTATATGAGCAGCTTAAACACAAATCAAGAGGTTTTAGTGTGACAACTGTTACTTCCTTAATCAGCTGTTACTTCCTAGTGACTCAGGGAGTCACTAGTGACCACAAAGTTCACAGATAGGGTTAATCTGTCCTTATTGCAGATGATTATGGTTTGGAGGGCGGCGTGCTGCTCTGTTGCAGCTGTTTTACACAGACGCTCAGAGTTGGTTCTGATTTATTTTAATGCCATTTGTTAGATGCATCTGTAGCATCTGACTCATCTTTGCTCTCTCAGGCTGCGTATTAAGGCTTTAGGATGCTTCTCGGGTGAATTTAACCTCTAATTTTCTGTCAGTATCTCTCCTGTGGTTCTCAGGTCAGTTCTGATCAGCTGGGTCTGATACACCAGTTCTGGAGCTCCTGTGAATCCAGATCTACAGCAGCGAGGTCATCGTCGGCATCACAACATTACCTCCACTTTGTGCTTTGATGTCCATCATCACCTCTTTCATCGTCTTCTGTCCACACATAAAAATGAGACATTTCTGTTCCACCAAACAGCTGATCGTCCTGTTCGTCCAGAAATTGTGGCGTTCAGAGGTGAAAGGTCAGCTGTGCATAGCTGCTGTCGACATCGTTGGCTTCTTTCCACATATTTTGTAAGGAAGTGAAGCAGCGGTGGAATATTTGCTTGTGTTTGTGCTTCAACACACTTTGCCTGTATTTGTCGAGCATAAACTCTGTCCAAGAGAGCTCGCAGCTAAAAAACACAAGAGAAAACCTCCAGTGTAGCCGAGCCTGTTGGTGTTTAGCTCGTGATCCATCTTACATTTCCTTACAGATCCGTTTTCTGCCTTGTTTCAAAATGTGTGTTACGATCAGGAGTGAATTCCTGCAACGTTCCAGAGTGAGAAGAGACTGTTCCAACAGGAGGATGAAGATCTGTGGAGCAGTGTTGGATCACAGTCACGCCCTGCTCCACGCCGCTCGGGTCATGTCAGCAAATTTGGCCCTGAGACCTTTTCAGCTGGATGTTTGAGCAAACATCCCTTCGGTCAGGTTCATGGAGGCAGCCAAGACAAGAAAACCCAAGAACCTGCCTCAGAATGATCCAGGTTCTGATCGTTGGAACCCGGCTGCCAGCTAAGGCTCCGTCCAGACTGGCTGTTGTTCATTGCGTTCCACGTAAAATACGGGGCTTTCCTTCCTGTTCCATGATTCCGATACTATTTAGTCACTGATTAGGTTATTCTGGGGAACTAATCCCGTGGCCACGTTGCCTCAGATCTAAGAGTATTGTGGAGCTTTTTCCTGTTTCCTGTTCACTGTTTCTTTTCTCAGCGCTGCAGAAAAGAGTGAATCCTTTCATCGTTTCCCTCGCTGACAGCTGCTGGTTGCAGAGTCTCGGGACTCGAGTCGCTGTTCAGTAAAATAACCGGCATATTCATCATTCACCAGCGTTTTACCTCAATTTCTGTAAAGGTACAGGGATCCAAGTGCTGAGGGGGACATGTCAACGGGGTTTCATATTTCCTCTACCTAATGTGATAATCTGGTAATCTGCTTGATCCTCCTTTGAGCGGCAGAAAGGTCCTCAGAACTGGAGGAGCTGGTGAGATAAACTGTAAATTCCAGCTGAGCTGCTTTTAAACCTGCAGGATTAAAATGGTTTATTCACATTTTAGTGTTGCTTTAAAGTTACAGAGATGTTTTTTTTACAGAGATGATCAAATTCAGCTTCTGTGCAGGAGATTGTTTCCACTTCAAGGTGAAGGGACCCGAGCATCTGACCTTTCAGCCATTAAGTACGTTAAATACATTAAATCCCTATAGTTGAGATTTGGGTTTAAGGGAATAGGTTATATATGTATCTGATGATGTATCTCTTTTATTATTATGTGTTCCAGTAACACTCATTTTTCTTGGCTGTAATAAACTTTTCCTTTTTACTCGTTAATGACTGATGTCATACAGCTCTTAAAACACAAGCTAAAGCTCCATCCTTGATTTATTTCATGCCTTAGGCTGTCATAAAAAAGACATTTATAACCAAAATAATAACACGTACACTCTATTTTCACCACGTTGGCATTTAATGCGACTTGTTGGTGACATTTGAGTTTTAGTGAAGCTCAAATGTTTCAGAGAAGACCGCTGATGTACGGCGATGCGCCTCGTGGCCGCCAGGGGCAGCATCGGCACTGTTTACAGGCACGAGCAGCTGGCTGCACGAGCTCAGCGCTGTAGCGTGGAGTTGAACCCCGAGTCAGACGCCGCGGAGGTCGCTCCACTGCTGCTTAAAAAAGTTCCAGAAAGCCGCAGGTGAACTGGTTCGGTGCTTGTTTCTTACATGTTGAGCGTCTACGGAGACCGAGGTAACTGCGCCCTGATATGAAACGCTCGCTTGGATCCGAAAACGTTTAAATTTAGCTCGTCGAATACTGCACGTTCGCTAGCTAGCTAACTATTAGCGTCAGAAGCTACTTGGCTAGCTGGCTAGCGAGGTCCAGCCCAAAAGTTGTTTACCACAAGTTGTGGATGTGGTCGCCCTCCGAACTTTTAACAAAATTTCTCTGTGATAAGAGAGTCAGGACCAAACAACAACGCTGGATTGGCCACTGTGCGCTGTTAGGAAACTAGCAGAATGTCCGCAGAGGTTGAGAGCAGTCAGGTTGACTCGGGTTTGACAGCGGCCAGCTCGAGCGCAGCGGCGGAGAGGAGCCACAACAAGTCGGAGGGGTCTCTCCTGCACCAAGAAGCGGGCGAAAAGGGCTCCAAAGGCTCCGAGAAACAACTCTCGGATGGCACCAGCTCAGAGACGAGCCTCGATTCGACAGACATGCACAAGAGTTCAAATGAAAACGATAAAGAGAATGACCAAAGCGACAATGCTGACTCGGCTGTTGAGGCGGTGAAGAGGAAAGTTGTTGAAGCCCCCCCACCGAAAGTGAACCCCTGGACGAAGAGGACGACAGGAAGAGTCCCGAGCAGCAACATCAACGTCCAGGAGAGAGGTGAGAGCATTTTAAAGCCCACTCGTGAGGCAGATTGTCTTGATTAATGGGTGAAGTCGCCGCGTCTCGGGACGCGCTGGCAGCACTTTTGACAGCTTTACTGCGGGCAAACCTTATAAATCCCCACCGCACGGATCGCTCCCACCTTAGTTTGCTCATTTCGGGGCTGAATGACATGTTTGGCCGTGCTTGTCAGTGCAGACGGGAGGTGTTTGGGGAGGCATATCTGTCCCATCCCCCTCTCCGCTCGGATCGCTCCGCGGCACCACGTGTTGATTGCTGACAACTGCTACTTCTTTTTGCCCCGGAATCTCGTCGCTGGCCGGCTGCTTCACCGCGGTGCAGAAGCCGGTGACAGCCTGCTACGGCTGGCAGGAGCTGGAGGCAGCACGGGGAGCCGCGATCGGGCTGAATTTGGCAGCAATGTCGCGGCGATCGGGCTAAGACAGGCAGGCTAACTGCTGCTGCTGCTGCCGTAAAGACACGTTTTGCACGTCCAATGGCCTCCCTGCCTGCAGGTCCTCCCACCACTTGCAACACTGTCACTCCTCGGAGCCCAAATGTGAGCCGAGTCCAGAAACTTTGGGCTTGTATGTTGGAAAGACACACTGCAATTAGCTGGAAGAGACTTATCCAAGTGTCATGCTAATGCTCGCACAATGATTTTACAATATCTGTATGTTGTGTTTGGTGTTAATTTTACTCCCAACTTGGCTACCAGGCCCAATAATGAGGGGGAACATTTCCAAAAATATAAGAGACACGCATTTCTCTGCTTTCATTCAATTCCAAGAGAACAGTTTAAAATTGAACAGGTGTCCCGTTTCATTTCAAAGTGCCTGAAGTTAACTTGTGAAAGTGTGTCAAATCTCAGAGCGAGCAGGCAGACGGAGCTATATTTGACGGGAGCGTAGGTATCGTTTTACAGCATTACTGTAAGACCGTCGCTGTGGGTAGACGTGCGGGGCTCAACCAGGCATACACCCATTCACGTGGACGCTGTCCTCCCCTTATCAAGAGGACCATCCCCTGCTGGGCGATAGGGATCCTCGGGCTGCAGTGAGCCCCTCCCAGCCTGCAGAGCTGCAACCTGCAACTAGCTGCATGCAACACGCCCTCGACTAGTTGAGTCGCTCAGTGCTGGAGCGGAGACAGAGCGGCAGCCTTGAAGTCAAAGATTGGGCCCGACGTCAGCGCTTCCCGCTGCGCCGCCTCCGCGCTGGTGCCTTCAGCGTTCAGGCGGCCCAACAGTCCAAACTGTTGGATTTGGTCGTCCTCTGCTGCATGTAAACATGTCGGTGTCACTAATCCATTCAGTGTCTGCAGATCAACAAAACGCTCTGAAGGTCGTCCGTGCCAGCAAGCCCAGAACCAGGAAGTCCAGCAAGGTAACGCACTATTATTATTGTCATCATTATTATTGGCGTCAGCGGTACACGGGGGGACACACACGTCTGTAGGAGCACAGAACACCACAAGTCCAAACTCTGGGGCCATTTCCTTCACTTTAAGGTGGTTTTTAGTCGATCACGTTGGCCGTTTCTCCCCTCGTAACGAAGCGTCTCGTTAGCTTTTTGCGCTGAAGGCGTGTTGAACCACTGCTGCCAGCTACGGGTCACGAAGGATGGGAAACTAACACCTGCCGCCCGCTCGGGTTTGTTTAGGCCCATTTGGCTGCTTTATTTGCTTTTTCCACTCCAACGGTGATCGTTGGTTTTAAAGGGAGAGAAACGGTGGAACATTATTTTGGGGGTGAAAGATAAAGAGGTGTCAGAGCTACTGGTAACTCACGTCAGTCAAGAACCTAAGTAGTCATGTGACCCGAGGCCGAGAAATAAGCAGACTGGTGCTGCTTCTGCATTTTTTAGACTTTGTTTCTTTATCGTTTCAGTGGCACATTTGCTTCAGAGTTTTGCGATTAGCTGCTTAAAATTCAACCTTTTCCTTCATTTTTGCGACACATTTTGCACATTTAAAAGATCACATGTTCAGAACCTGGTGACAGCGTGTTGGCTCTCCTTTAGCCCGCTGCTGCTCCCCTGTATAATATTTGCACGATAATTATAGTGTGTCCATTATAATGTGTACACATCCACTCATTTCCATTTTGGCATCACGTCTGAGTTGCTTCTGGACACACGTGTTCATAGGTTCAGGTTGGTTTCCCACAGTTGACCTGCAGGTGGGGTAATATCACAAGATACGTGACAAAGTGGCAGTAAAAGTTGTTGATAACTCATTTAATTGTGACGGATTAACGATAATTTGCTCAGGGCAGCTTTTCTGGAGCTGTAGTTGTGCAGCTGTATTCAAAATATCCGCTCTAGTTACGGTTCGGGATGTTAAACTCTTGAGTTTGGTTTAGTGGGCCTCCTCCGTCTGACCTTGATCTCGTATCAGACTATCCAAATTTGCCCCATTTGCGTTGGTGGAATGTGAACGGGCCTCCATGTTTGCTGTTTCTCCACAATCAGAACATTGACCCTTCTTTTCTTCCACAGCTGCTTTTTTTTTCTCTGACCAGAATCTGAATATTGACCGTTTGCTGTTTCTCGCCCTTCACAGTCCGGTGACTTCAGCGATATCACAAACTGGCCGACACCGGGAGAACTCGCCAAAGAGGTAGCACAAACATATGAGCCGCCACACTCAGAACCGTGACCCAAACGCAGGTCCACAGTTAGATAAAGACAGGAGGAAGACGCAGCGCGGAGCCGGACCAGACGTTGTCATTCTGATACACTTGAAAGCAAAATAAAATCCGTTTAGTACATTGAATTACTAACCTTATTTATATCAGGTGTACCTTTCCTAACGTTGCTACCAGGTACTGAGATTTCATAGTGCATGTTATACATTAAAAATAGAATTTACGTTTAATTCTCCACTATTATACAGATCCAAAGTAGACCTGAGTGGGAGGTATTCCCTGGAACACTGGTTCTTAGACTTCCCTTCACGTCCTCGATGCTATTGTGGTTTCTGCTCACTAGATGGCGCCGTAAAGACCTCAACAACTGGTCCGGCTTGAACCCTGAACAGTTGTGTTCAACTTGGTCTAATTTTGGTTGGCTCACAGGAGCCATTAAGGGTCTAGTTTCTACTTGAAAGTTGATGGAAACACCCTCAAACTGATCCCTGTAACAAGTTCACGACGAGCGAAGGAATTTAAAATGAAATAGTCGAGTAAATCAGAATCTTCCTTTAAAAACCTGATGCGTGTGCACTCATTAAGTATTCTCACCCAAATATTCCAGCAGCAGCAAAATGTCATCAACAACACTGCGAAGAAGCCGCCTCCTCCCTCCCGCAGAGAGAAGGACAAGAGGAGGGAGAGGAAGTCGGAAAGCAGCCACGATGGCGGCGAGAGCAAAGAGAACCAGGAGGCTCAGCCCGCCGCGCCGGCAGAGCTGCCCAAGGACAGGCAGGCGAAGCTGGGGCAGGACGCCAAGAGCGCCGCCCTCAAGAAGCGTGGAGGTGAGAGCGAGCTGTGGTTTATGTCCACTCCCGAGAAGCTTCCCGATCCAATCTCACGTCGCCCTAATCGCTAAACGTGGAGGTGTGTGTTGTCACTGCGTGATTGCAGAGAGCGCATGTTGTGCAGTTTCTGTTTGGTGCATGCTCAGCTCTGACAATCATGGTTGTTGCACCGGTTCGCTGGTCCTCTAGGCGTTTATACACGTGCACATCTCTCAGTAAGTCACCGCTGGTGCACCAGTCGTACCGGCAGCTCCGCACATCCACTCCTCTCATGTCTGTATGCTGCCAGTAGGTCGGCTCGTGCATTAAGGTGCAGGAGTAATAACATGTAATAAGGGCGGCGTTTATATGCGTTGTCCTTGGAGTTCAGGCGTCACCCTCCAGATCTTCTGTCACCTGACCGGTCTTTACAGTAGCGCACGGGTGGCTTTAGGCTCAAACCCAGCTGCCTCCCGAGACAGTCCAGATTGATCAGCTCATCCTTTTAAACTGCAGTGGAACAAAACTCTTGAAGCTGTGTTTTCGGTGTGCAACCATCGCCAGGTAACAAACGTAAGTGGGTTTCTCTGCCGCTGGAAGAAGCATCTGGGGATGGCGGCAACAAGACGGACACAGAGCCGGGCGGTGACTCGGTTGACCCCACGTCGCCCAACCACACACTCCATAATAACAGGGTGCATGATAGCAGCAGGAGTAAGTGCTCTGTTTTTCTGCTTTTACCTCCGCTCCATGTTTCCGCACCACCTGCTCTCGTCACCTCTCCCGATTCTGAACGCTTTGTTTGCTGATTCGATGCAGGGACTAACCAGCCTAAAGAACCCTTGTGCTGCGCGCTAAAGGCTTCTGTGGTTATCTAAATGTGTACGCCACCGGGGTTCACTTAAAAATCCTACTTTTAGGTTGGAGACGAGAGAATCACGAGTTTGTGAGCGATGGCCCCAGCATCCGGAGTGAGGGGGACGTCCGAGGAGGTGTTCGAGGGAGAGGGAAAGGGCGCGGGCGCGGGAGAGGTCGTGGACGAGGTAGGCCTTCCATTCTTATTCCCGGAGAAACTCTGGATGGATGTCGAGTTGTGAAAGTGCTTCCCGGCTCTTGCAGGTCATTACGAATACAGTCAGAGTTTCCGAGACGCTCAGTCCGACGGTTCTGCTCAGGGGTCCTCAGAGTTCGGTAACAACATGGTTTATTACTATGACGATGGCAGCAAGGTCCAGATGTACACTGTGGATGAAAAGCTTCTGAAGGAGTACATCAAACGACAGATGTGAGTACTGGCCTCTCCGTTTGTAGGGTTCCAGTCAGGCGTTGACCCCCTTGGTGTAAATGTTGAATCAGATTTATCAGTTTCTTTTTGTGACACGTTTTAGATCTGAACTCATGAAGTTAGGATGTTTGTCCTGCAGGGGGCGCAGTTCACCTACTGAATGACAGTTTGGGCTGTAGACTGGTGGGTGGAGGGTAAAGTAGGCTCCTAAATATAGTGGAGGGCCACAGATGGGAGTGTGCGTGGTGGGGGGGGGGGGGTCTGGGGGGAGAAATAATAGAAAATATTTGGGAGGGAGGATGGGCGAGTGGAGGAAGAGCGGACATTCTTGTCATCTTCTCTCACGTCTCTTTTTTCACGCTGCTCAGTCAGCCAGCGTGACTCTACAAGAAAGAGCGACCCATTGCCTGCAGGCAGAGCCGTGTGTGTGTGTGTGTGTGTGTGTGCGTGTGTGTGCGTGCGTGTGTGTGTGTGTGTGTGTGTGTGTGTGTGTGTGTGTGTGTGACTTTAAATGGTCTGACAGGGTGGGGAGCCTTTTCAGCTTCAGATTTTGTTTTCCGGGCAGAACGTTTGGCATTTAGGCAGCAGAAAGATTTGGAGAACTTAATTTCTCTTGTACCGTGTGGTGTTCATTCATGAAATTGTCGAACAAATATCGTCATAATCATCAGAAACTCCCTCAGGGCTGTTTCGTCACGTCTGTCTTGTGTTCATCCTTCGCTCCTGCAGTGAATACTACTTCAGCCTCCACAATTTGGAGCGTGACTTCTTCCTGAGGAGAAAGATGGACGCCCAGGGCTTCCTCCCCATCTCGCTCATCGCCAGCTTCCACAGAGTTCAGGCCCTCACCATGGACATCAACATCATCGTGGAGGTGCTCGCCACCCTCCGTCAGGTGTTGCCATTGTCCTGGGATTTAGACTGAATCATTTCTGTGCTCTAGGCTCTTAAGAGCAGCAAAGAGGTGGAGCTGGTGGACGATAAGATCCGCTGTAAAGTCGACCCGGAACGCTGGCCCATTCCCACCCCTCCCATCATCGGCTCCCCTCGGACTGACTTCTCCCAGCTCATCAACTGTCCCGAGTTTGTCCCCCGACAGACGCTCGGCTCCATAAACTCCGGTCAGTGCTCACCAACACAAACCTTTGGTCTTTAGGGTGGAGTAAAGATGAACTCTGCTGGTTTTTAATGGAAAATGTGGTTATAACACAAGATCTGTGGGTTTATTACTCTACATTTGGCCTCAATCTTTAGGTTTTAATGAAATAACTAATTAAAATACTCTTCTTTTTTTTACTTCTTAGAGCTTCACAATATATTAAATTCATTGTTCATCCATGTGCTTATTAATGATAATCTACTACAGAAATCTGAGTTTTCACTCAAATATAAGGTGACAGTGCGTCATTGTTGCTCTTTTAGCTTCATCACCTGTGACAAAGTCTCCTGAGCCTGAGGAGCCTCAGGACAGCAAGGGGTCGCTCCCCATCACCGACAGCGCCGCCCCTCAACCTGACCCCGATGCCTGGATACAAGTGGAAAAACGCCACCGACAGACGAAGGTACAGACGTGCGCCGTGGTCCCGTCATGCTCCTCTCACCTCCTTTACCTGATTCTTCCTGCTCTTCTTGTCTCCATTCCCACCTGTCGCCTGGCAGTGTGTCAGTGACGACGCCTGTGTTCTCAGCTCCTCTCCTCCCTCAGCCCTCCAAACTGACCTCCTCCCTACAGTTGAGTACTTCCTGTTCCCAGCTGAAATACTTGTTCCTTTCCTCCTTTATCTTACCTCATCTTATCCTCATCTTATCTCCTCTGTCGTCAAAAATCCATAGGAGTTGTATTTTTGCGAGCACGGTTGTTAAAAGAATCATTTCTTAAAGTTTTTACCGTGTGTATGATTTAGGATCGTAGCGACGCCCCTGCAAAAAGCCACCCGGTGCTGCCGCCCACTGAGCCTGACCAGGAAGAACTGGACTTCATGTTCGACGAAGAGATGGAGCAGATGGCCCCCAGGAAAAACAAGTTCACAGACTGGTCTGATGAGGATGACTCGGACTATGAGCTGGATGACCAGGACGTCAACAAGATCCTCATCGTCACCCAGACCCCTCCCTATATGCGAAAGCACCCCAGTGGCGATCGGACGGGCAACCACGAGTCCCGCGCCAAGATCACTACAGACTTGGCCAAAGCTATCAACGATGGGCTGTACTACTATGAGCAGGACCTGTGGAAGGGAATGGAACAGATGGAATGTACCAAGGTAAAAACAGGCAGGGTCCAAGATGTTCTTCTGAGTTGGGAGGAGTCCCCCCATTTTCCTCCTCGCACCAGTGTCAGATTGTACCTACAAATATATGAGGTTTATTGAGCATTTGCAAGTATTCTGCCCAGGCATTAGCTAAGGATAATTTACACCAACATGTGTTAGCAGGAACCCCTGTTACCTGCTCAGGAGTCACTTCTGTAGCTGAAACATCTCAGAAAATTGCTTCTTTTTTTTTACCACAGTCCCTAAAACCTAGACCTGTTATGTGGAGAATGGATGTTCTGGTTTCAGAGCCCCTTCAGTGCTCTCCTGCCCCTGACAACTTTGACATAAATCCATCCTGACTGAGCTGTTAAATCTCTCACGGTGGTGGAGCACAAAAAAATAATCTTCCACTGTCTGAGCCTGCAGCTAAAATATGTGTCAGACAGCTGCCGACGACTGATCTGGTCTATGAATAACGGTAAAAAGCTTCAGGGTCGGCCTTCTACGCACAGGATGTTTGCATAGAAGTCTGGGAGGTGAATATAATGCTGGGTCGTTATGTGCAAGTGGCTCCAGAACGTGCGCACGAGCCCGGCAGATCCGTGCTGAGCCGTGCTCTGTTGACTGAGGGGGAGGACATTCCTTTTTATTCTCCTCCGTTTTCACCATGTTCAGCTGATTTTTTTGGGGTTCAAAGGTTAAGCCGTGTGGGAAATGCCACGGCTGGACACTTGCACGCAGACACACACACACACACACACACCCACCCACACCCACCCACCCACCCACCCCCACCCCAAGGCCACTCGACGTGTTAAAGATTAAAGTACACCTCACATCTGCTACGTGTTACACGATTCCTGCCTGTGTGCAGCTGCTGGTGCATCAGCTGTTTGACCAGGCTGACGCACCGTTATCAGTCAGCACTGCAAAACAAAGATGAGGATGAAATATTAGACCACAGTGCTTGACCATCAGTTATTGGTCGTTTATTAATACCCACGCTCACAATAATCTCACTTAATTCAGTAGAACCTCAGTTTTACTTTTTAATGTGACAGACTTGAATAATATGAATGTCTTGATGAACAAAATGAAGCCCAACCTCTTTCTTGTTGACATTCTTTGTGTTCTCCAACAGGACGCGGAGAACTTCAAGAAGCTTAACGTCATCAGTCAGGATGAGTTTGAGACCCTCACCCCGAAAGTGCCTGTTGACCACAACCAGGAAGTGCCAGCTCTCCCGATGCCAGGTGGGATTGACTCCTCAGAGCTCCATGGTTGAGAATATGTAGAAGAGAATAGAGCTCTCATATATAAGAGCTGTGAGGTTTTAGTTCAGCTTTTGTTAAAACTGGTCGGACCGAAGCTCACTGACGTATCAAAATCATGCAGTCGACAGCGGGACAGAAATGGCCCATTCGCTACCGACATCGGTGCCAGAGTCACCACACACCCGCCAACCTCGGACTCCCAGGACACCTCGCACACCTGGACGCCAGGACCCCAACAAGACGCCGCGTTTTTACCCCGTCATGAAGGAGTGCAGAACCCTCGACGGACAGGTGAGGCGACACGCAGGTGCAGGATGGAATCGGTGTCCTCGTCTCTAAACCTGTTGGCAGGAAACTGTCGGATTATTCCAGGCCTGTCTGGACCTGCGAGCTGAGTCCCTGTGATAGTCGCTGACGAGCCTCTAAGTTCCCTCTGACTGTTCTTTCCTGTGCTCCAGATGCTGAGGAAGAAGAAAACCAGCCACAGTCTGAATCCTCCTCAGGAAGCCCACATCGGCTGGGTGATGGACTCACGGGAACACCGACCGCGCTCCGCGTCCATCAGGTCCGCCCGCGGGTCGTCCGGATGTTTGGATGTAAACGCAGCGATGCCTTTAGGTGTTGAGGTTTCTTCTTGTCCTCCTTACAGCAGCTCCAACGCCTCCCCGTCAGAGGGAGCTCCGCTATCAGGAGGTTACGGCTGCACCCCCCAGTCCTTGCCCAAGTTCTGGCATCCGTCCCACGAGATGCTGAAGGACAACGGCTTCACCCAGCAGGGGTACCACAAGTACCGCCGACGGTGCCTCAACGGTGCTTAAACCAAACGCTGGTCACACTCGGGAGAAGAAGTTGTGTGTGTGCATTTTCCTTATGGAAATTCTGTGTTCCAGAGAGGAAGCGGTGCGGCATCGGCCAGTCTCAGGAGATGAACACCCTCTTCCGGTTCTGGTCGTTCTTCCTGAGGGACAACTTCAACAGGAGGATGTACGAGGAGTTCAAACAGTGCGCCGTGGAGGACGCCAAGGAAAACAACAGGTGGGTCAGAGCAGTTCCTGATGAGCTTTTTAAGGTTCTGCTCCGTTGTTGATGAGAAAGAGCGGAGCTTTTGGATTGTGTCTGACCTTCGTAGTGGCACGATCCTCCCAGCTTTTAACTTCTAATTATCACAACGATCTGGAAAATTTGAATATCCATCAGTTCCCAGAAGCTGTTGCAGCTCAGAGTCTGAGAGGAGGATTTGTGTGTCGCCATCATGGCTGCAGCCGGCCGGGACACGTGCGCTCAGAGCGGTGACTTCATGTTGGACGCCACACTGGGGCAGCTTCACGCCGGCCTCTGTCTCAAAGATCAGTTTACCCTGCCGACGGAATTTAGTGTAAAAGAGTCTTTAAATAGCAGCGGCAGGTCCGACTCGGAGGGACAGGCTGTGAAGTCGGAGGCATTTCCACGCCTCTGGAAGGGAGCGACACCCATGGCGTGTTAGCAGATAAAGTTAGAACTTTAGAACTGCAGCAGGTCTCGTTAACCTGGATCAGCCACAACCCAGCGGACTGATCTGACCGGTTCAGGGAGGGCGAAGCCAGTCAACGCTGTGAAATGTTGCTCTCCTGTCAACCGAGACACCACCCTCAACTGAATTACCCCTCAGGGTCTAAGTGTCTGTTTTTACCCCCCCTACAGGTACGGGCTGGAGTGTCTGTTCAGATTCTACAGCTACGGTTTGGAGAAGAGATTCAGGTTAGATCTGTTCAAGGACTTTCAGGAGGAGACCCTCAAAGACTTTGAGAAAGGTAAATAATGAATGGAAACCCGGCCGTGGCCCCTTGTAGGTGTTCCAGCAGGTCAGAACCAGAACATTCTCCCTCGTGCAGTTGCACACAAATATAGATGGATGAGAAAGGCTTTAGCATGAATGAAGGCATTGTTCTCCAAGATTCCACTGTAAAGCTGAGCAACTAGAAACACCCTGTCAAGGCACTGAGTGACCCAGCAGAGCAGACGAGATGATTCAGCCTGCAGCTATTTTAGTCTTGGGCTAAAAGAGCGTCGACTAAATGTGTCCGACCCCCGTTACCCTCCCAGGTTCTCTACTTGAGGAGTCATGAGCAGCTGTTTCAATAATTCAGCAGAACCTGTGATCATATATGCTGGTTCCTCCTCCGTCCAGGTCAGCTCTACGGGCTGGAGAAGTTTTGGGCCTTCCTGAAGTATTCCAGGATGAAGAACCAGCCCATTGACCCAAAGCTGCAGGAACACCTCCGCCAGTTCAAGAACCTGGAGGACTTCAGGGTGGTGGTGAGTGTACTGTGGTTATGGAGCCCTTTTATCCACTAAATTACAGTTACAGCTCACTCTGACCCCCCCCCCTGTCTGCAGCCCCCGATGGGAGAGGAAGGAGGCAGGAGGAGGTGTCACTCATCTTCAGCTGGAGAGGACGGGAGGCGTCGGCGACATCCTTCCAACTCTACCTCAAAGCCCACACAGCCCTCAAAATCCTCCGGCTCTGCAGCCCCCGCCGCACAAAACGCACCAAAAGAACACGCCCAGAGGACGGCGGCAGCAGCCCCGGGCAAGAAGAAGGAGTCGGCAGCAGGAGGGAGAAAGGAAAGCGTGAACAAATGAAGCCCCGTCCTCGTGTGGGGGTGGGGGGGCAGAGAGCAGATGTGATGCAACAGCAGATCCAGAGGCTGCAGAGCTGCAGACCTTTGGTCTGAGCCCGGGTTGACTTCACTTGGTTTTTAATCTGCGCATTTCATTTCAGCGCGAGTATAAATAGGCAGAGCTTTAACCTGTGCACCTGACTGCTCATAACGTTTACAAAAAGCAAAGAAAAAAATGCATTCCCTGCATTTCCCTGTTAGCCTGCCCGGTGCTGAACAGTTCTGGGCCATAACCCGTTGGACTGGGATTCTGATTTGCCAAACTTAGACATACTGCAGGTAGTCCTTTGTGCCTTAGTCTGATTTACCAGGAGGGAGAATTCCCTTTTCTCTTGAAGGGTTTTTCATCGATTTTTACAGTTGTTTCAAACTGACAAACATCAGGTTTTGTTTTTTGCTCTTGATCACGACAATCAAATTAAGGTCTAAAATGATGAAATTGTGAAGGACTGATTCCCCTGGAGCTGCTGCATCACCACCTACACGCCTGGATGATTTTAATTCTGACAGCTAATCATTTAAATTTTTAATGCAGGACTACAGAAATGTGTTTGTTGTTTTTCTGGGAAGCTTTAACTACAATTTCAGACCCAGAAGTGGCATAATTTATTGGTTTTTTTTTTTTTCCTATGAAATAGTCTTAGGTATTCATTGCATTTCCGATTGCTTCTGCTTTGGATAAAGGAAATATTTCAGATGGAATTATGGGTGTGAGCATAACATGAAATTACAGTATATTTTAGCTTGACGTTTACTTCTTAATGTTTAAGGGTTAGTGCTTTAGAGCACTTAAATCATTAGCTTTCCTTTTATGTGCTGATAATTTTAAAGAGGATTTAGTGTTGAATTTGAAGAAAAAGTGTAAATACTACAAAAAATAACTCACTATTAAGCGATTCTTTTGATTTTAAGAAGTTCTTATTGGTAGCGGTTTGAGTGTGTTTTAGGATTTAAGAGATGCATGTTCCTGTTTTGAATTGTAAAAATAAAAACAACCAAAAAAACCCCCATAAACCACTTGATTTCGAGACATTTTCTCTTATGATCTGTCCGCCTCCCCAGGTTCTCTCGGCTTAATCAGCTGATGGCCCCAAAATAAAGGAAAAGGCAGCTGTAAGAGTGCGAACAGGCCGAGGAGGGAAATGTGTTGACAGGAAGTGCGCAAACACAGATAACGGCCCACAAACACGACCGAGGGGCCCAGAAAAGAGGACAAACTACACTAACGTGGCAGTTTGTCGCGATCCAGACATTAAAACAATTACACCAGTAAACGTCTCTGAACTTTACGCAATGTGTCTCTCAGCCACGTCGGGTATTTAAATCACTGGGTAGTTTTGGTATGTGGAGGTCTGTTGCGCTACGGGAAACCGCGAGGGACAAAACTGCGTTGCCACGCTACAGTCACCGAGGAGGAGGCGCTGCCCGATCTGCACCCGGAAGCTGAGCGATCAACGAGCCCGATCATTTCCGGTTTATTCTCGACCTGACGTGAAATCAAATCAAAAGAAACAATAAACCTGACGAAAATTATTGAGTCAAAAATCAAATAAACGAACAAAGGAAGAGAAGCGAGTTTCCACTTCGTTTAAAGACATTAAACCTCCTACAAAGGTTTGTTTTAGCTGCTTTGTCCGAATTGTTGGTGTGAAATCAGTCAAGTCGTTTAAGTTTCATATTTTCATGTACTAGTTTTGAGGGGGTTGTTGTAATCAGAATCACCGTGGGTACTTTGTCGTAGTGCTTAGATTTGTGTCCGCTGCAAAAGGAAAATAAAAGCATTTGAAATTGTCGGGGGTCATGTGAGACTGAGAGTCCTTGAGGGACATCTGAGAGGACTCAGACCAAACATGGAATAGAGGGTGAACACAAAGAATTAATCAGCAGAACGAGACGACGCCCAGGTGGCGGTACAATACGATGGGTGTACGATGGCTCTTCCTCATGACCTGAGGTCAGCTCTCAGGGACCTGTAGCAGGACCCCAGAAGCTTCTGTGATTCCACTATTCCAGTATAAATAAAAATCCTGTGTCTATTCCTGAGAAAATGAACGACACGAGGAACGTGTACGTTTCCTCGACGGTATGCGGGACAAAGTTGTGATTATAACTTGTTTACAACTTCCTTTTGTTGTCATGAGCCAAACATGGCGTAGAGAACTAAAGAGACGAAGAGGAAACACCATCAAAGAGCAAATATGGGGATTAAAAGATCTGACTTCGACCCTTGATCTTCCAAAAATCAAGGCCAAGGGGATTTGATCATAAAGCAACCTACTATTATGCAATCTTGTATTGCTACTGCGCACATACACGCTGAATATACACACGCCACTAGTACTGGTTAACTTTTACAGCTTTTTGATGTTCAACAACCTCCTTCAGAGGAGGACACCCTCAGATGTGTCTCCTCAAGGGTCGTGATTCTCTAATGTGCATCCGAGCCAATGATCCGCCACCACTGAGTCAACGACCCTTTTACCCAGGTTAACCCTTGAATCCAAGACAGACACGGTGGCGGAGCCTCACTATTGAGAGTCAAAGAGTTGATAACTTGATTTCAATCAAGAATAATGAAATGATGGGGTTGACTGGGATATTTTAACCTTATGAATATGAAATTTCACAAGGAAAATGAAAAGATTAACAGTCAATTTATCATTTTGGCCAAAATGTTTTTTCCATCAAAGCCATCCTTCATTTTAGTTTTGTTAAAAAGAAACTTCTCCAAGTCTTTGCAAAATGCCACATAAAGGACAGTTAAGGTCTATGTGGAAAAGTCTTTCAGCCTCATTTCCACAAAGGTGCGTCAATTGTTAATGTCAAATTGAGAAATGAACAAATAGAAACTTTATTTGCTATTAAAAAATATAAAGTCCCACTCCTCGCCAATTGTTGCCTTAGCTTTGAGAATACCAAAACTTACACTTTTCCTGAAGTCAACTGATTCATATGTAACTCATAAACTGAATCCCTTTTAAATTAATGCTGAGTATATTAATATAAGACGGCTTGACCAATTTGCGGTCATGACCAAAAGGCCAACCAATTTGCGTTTCTTTGTAATGTAGTTGGTTTGCGCATGCGCATCTCGGGTTCCGGGTGCAAATTAGGCACTGACGGTTTCGCTGCTTTCAATTACAATCGTAAATTGGACATTAAATAGTTCTGAAATAAATACCGTTCAAAAAACCATTTCAAGTTAAATATATTCGGTGACTCAAAACATTGTACGTCAATGACCCCGCTTCTCTGGATTATCTATGTCTCCATATCTTATTTGAAAATGTTAACTATCGCCAGACACTTTGATTAAACTAAAACAGCAATTCATCCTGTTTTGGCTACTATTTAGACTATATTTGCCGAATGATCTCACGATAAATTGCCTTGGTTTCTGCGGGCTAATTGATGAATGACATTTTTTAAAAAAACAAAAAAAAACTACGTACGTACGTAGCACTTGAGCGTTGCTCGGGTCACGCAACTGGTGGTTGTGTTATTCCCAATAGGTCGCGAACACATCACCGACACAGGGGCGGGTAGGCGCTAACAGCAGTATGGCGGACGACGGAGGCAGTTCGAGCGGTCCTGTAGACACCAGCGGCGGGCAGGGGACAGTGGGAGAGTCGAACGGACTTGGCCTCGGCGCGATGTTGCTGAACCTTAGCGTTTTGGTGTTCGTGGTTTCGGGCTGCGTTCTGCTGTACCGGCGGTGGGGCAGGCGGCTCGTCTCCAGCACGGGTCAGGGCGACGAGGCCTCGGCGCTTCCAAAGATGAGGAGAAGGGACTTCACTCTGGAGCAGTTGCGGGAGTACGACGGACTCCAGAACCCGCGCATCCTGATGGCAGTCAACATGAAAATTTTCGACGTGACCAGTGGCAAAAAGTTTTATGGGAAAGGTGAGTTGCTGGTGGGTGGATGTGGGGCCACCGCACACGGACTTCTTGGTGACTTGTGCGGTACAAACATTTGGGCGCAATTCCGCTGTGGTTAGCTTAGCTCGGCGGCGGTGGCTATGCCTCTGAATGGGCTGCTAGCTGTTAGCTCCCCCGCACGGTGGCCAAAGTTTCGTGGCGTTTAACTCGCCCTACGCGTCGTTGCTCCGCAGTGACCTTTACAGAACGACGGGTTCTAAAGTTTGGAGCCCATCGCGTAACTCGGAGCGTGATGCGGGATTAGAGGCAGCCAGCTAGCCGCTAACGTTAGCCGCCCGTGCTTGCACACAGTTCGGTCTCCACGCCAGCGCTGGTTCGGATGGACGGAATATTTGCTCTTTTCCAAATATAATATGTAAAAAATGGCGGCTTTGATGACGTGGCTGCAGTTTCTGACTTGTGTGCGAAATGAAACATTTAAACATCGGGTTAATATTTGCGGCTCCCCCACGATTTAGTGCATCGGAGCCGTTTGTTATGAGTTTTGATTTGAGGTTCTGAAGCAGCAAGTCGGACCCGTCCGGCAGCCTTTTGTCTCAGTGGACTCGGCTGCCTGTTCGGGTAAAACCTGTAAGATCTCTTTGTCAGCAGCGTTTCTTTTTTTTCGTGCACGGAGACCGACAGGACACGTTGGACCGAAACGCCAACGTGTCCTGTTGCTGAATAATCTGACGGAACCGCGTGTCCACGTCAGAATTTGTCCCCCATTGGGTGAGCAGATACTGGGCCCAGCTATGGAGGACTTGACTTGAGCCCCCCCCCCCCAGATAAATGTTGCATTTTTCTTTTGGAATCTTGTACCGATTCTGCCATGCAAAGTTCTTGACTGGTTGCTGGTTCTATTCCAACAGCAGCCATTAAATTCTGCAGACACAGCTGAGTCTGATCTCTGCAGCTCAGCTTTGGTCCAAGATATTCCAATAATGTTGGAACGGAGCGGTCCAACGGGACCGGCACGCTGCCCCGTCTAACGTGTGCAGACATTCAGAGCCGCGTCTCCTTCCAAGGAAATGTGCTGCCGAGCCGCACGTCTAATCTCCGAGGTGATAAAGCGCCTTCGCTTTATCGCCAGCGGCACGTACGCAGCTCGTTTTTGTTTGTGAAAGCCTGCGGAGTTTTCACATGGTGGTCAGATGATGTTCTGGAGGATGGGGAGGAAAAGACGGGCCGCTCACGCGCTCGCGTGCGTGTTGTAACATCGAGATAATCGGAAGTTCTCGGGCTGAAATCGGTGCCCTCATCTCTGAAGATCTGGGTTCTTCAACACTGGCGGCTTCTCAGATAAAGAGCAAGTCGTTTTCCTGGAAACCCCCCGAATCACTGACACCAACTCCTCCAGTTTAACTTTCTGTTTCCTGTCCTCAGATGGTCCTTATGGTATTTTCGCGGGCCGGGACGCCTCCAGAGGCCTGGCCACGTTCTGTCTGGAGAAAGACGCCCTGAGGGACGAGTACGACGACCTGTCGGACCTCACCGCCGTGCAGATGGAGAGCGTGAGAGAGTGGGAGATGCAGTTTCTGGGTGGGTTGGCTTCACCGGTACCGCCTCGGTCCGATCTGCGTGACTCCACGGTTGTAGTTCAGCACAATCGGTCGTCGGCGGAGGCGGAACGGTCCAGCAGAAGAGCCGGGTTTTAGTTTATTTTTGGAGTGAAATCAAACCTCGGTCGCGTAAAAATGTCACCGGCCACGTCGGCAGAAAGTGACGAAACTCTGAACCCAATTATTTTAATCTAATCCCCGTGTGTAAAGATTAACTCGCCGTCGGGGCTGGGATTATAACCAGCAACCCTTCTGGTTGCAGCGGCAACTTTAGCATGCGGCAACTGCGAGAGATTAACGGATGTTAAGAAAAGAGGTCAGTCAATTACTGTTTAACTCGTAGGTCAACTTCCCTCTTCTTGAACATCTGCGAGTGTTGACACGGACGCACTCATGCGCCATCCAGAGACGTTAAATCAGCTGGAGCGTGCACGTGTGTGAGCGTGTGTGTGTGTGTGTGAGTGAGTGAGAGAGAGAGACAGACAGACATGTGGCTCAGGAAGCAGCAAAATGTTTTTCCAGCTTTAGTCTGGTGCAGCGTTCCTGTCGAAAGTTTGTTGTTGAAAGTGGACTTTAGGTATCGGGTTCCGCTCGGGGGGGTGTTTGGTTACCAGTTTAACCAGTTTAACCAGTCCCACTGCTGCCTTCTAGAAAAATACGACTACGTCGGGAGGTTGCTGAAGCCCGGAGACGAGCCCTCGGAGTACACGGACGAGGAGGACATCAAAGACCACCTGAAGAACGACTGAGCGGTTCATCACTGACCAAAGCCTGGAGCCCCCGACAGCTGCGACAGACCGCCCCAGGACCACCCCCCCTGCCCCAGGACCACCCCCCCTGCCCCAGGACCACCCCCCCCCCCCGCCCCATCTACCCACCAGCTGCTCTTCATTGCTGCCCGTGACTTCTTCACCCTCTCAGTCTGCTGCTCTGCCAGAAAGGCGGGGCGTTCCCTCCTGCACACCCTGAACCTCCCTCCGCCCCCCCCCTCCAATCCCGCGACACCAGAAGGCTTTTCGGCGGGGCAGAGAGACAGAACGCTGACCCAGTGGGGAGACAGGGGCTTGTGCACTTACTTATAAACCCCCCAAAATATTTGAATCATTTCTGCAGAAGATGGGTGGGGTTTAGGGGGAGCTGTGGTCGCCACGACGACGGGTGAGCGCCGGGTGGAAGTTGGTCAGACGTAGCCAGAGAGCTGACGCCCACGGCAGGATCAGAAGGCCATGTTTTCCTTTGTGTTTGTAGTGTATGCACTACTAGTTTTCTGTTTGTCACCATGTGATTGTATTTGTTGAGTAGCATAGCGGGAGAGTGGGCGGAGTCAGAGTGGGGGGCGGCGGCGTGGGGGCGGCGGCCGTGTGACTCTTGTTTTTCAATCTGATCAGGAATACAAAGGGAAGGTTCCATCACTAGACAGTTGTTTACACACCTCACAAGCTGCAGGTCTGTAGACCCCCCCCCCCCCAACGGTCCAAGTATTAATCGTGCCTTATTTTGTTTGTTGTGTCAGTGCTGACGCTCGAACAGAGGCGGCGAGCGGAGGGACGGAGGAGACGGTTGTTCCCAGTCAGTCGTCCACCCACACTCGCATTTCCCCAGTGCACGTGCGTGTAAATAGACCCATGAGTTACTCAGTGTTACTGCCATATTTATGTAGTCCATCAACTCCACCTACATAACGCTACGTGGTGCCGGCCAAAACCCCCTTTTTTTTTTTGTTCTTTCTGTTCTTTTTTTTTTTTTTTTAATGTGGGTGAATTTCCAGAAAATTCAATAAAAGTAAGAAGCTTAGAGTGCTGCAGGGCGGGACCGGGAGCTGAGAATCCTCTGAAACGTTGCTTATCCTGTAAATATCTATGGCGTTTTATTAAAGCATGTTCAGCGAAAAAGAGTGAGCTATCCGAACCCTCCACATCATGTATTTAAATGTTGGTGTGTGTGTGTGTGTGTGTGTGTCTGCGCGACAGAGGCAGGAAGGGATTTGTTCATGCATAATAAATCGATTTGGTTAATAATTGAAAACGTCTCGACTTTATTTGACTTTATTGCTGGATCTCTGTCCTAATGTTACTTTTACAGCCCACTAAAAGGTTCATCTGAGCCCACAGATGGAGGCCGGGGCCCCCGGGGGTCTCGGGCTGGGACAGAATTTCAGTTCAATTTCAGTGTTTGGGCAGAAGTTGACTTCATCACAGATCCCTCTTGAATCAGCAGGTATTCAAAGGTGAATGATTCAACTTTGGGTTTCACTGATTTTTAATCCTCAGGCTTCATGTGGCCGTTGGTTCTGATAAACCCAGAGGAATGTTTGAAAGTTCTTCAGGTGGGAACATAAAATTCTGCAGACATTTGACACCATCCCAACAGGCATCCTAAGATGTTAGATTTTAAATATTCCTGCATTAAACAAGAATTCCAGCCAATAACACGTTCTGGATGTGGAATTTTTGTATTTTACCCTCATCAGTAATCAGCCTTTAAAAAGACTTTATTTATAGACCTTGTCAGTTATTATGATTTTCATGTTTGGTGTGAAAGGTTTGGTTGATTAAAAAGCAAACCGTCAAATCAGGTTTTTGTGATGAAACAGTCACGAATTTCATCCACACGCGCACGCTGTCCTTACAATAACAGTACAACAGCGCCCCCGCGGCGCTCCGGCTGCTCCTGGAACTGCAGCCTCGTGTGGCGTGACGTTGCTCCGCTTCCTTCACGTCCGCCGACTAAAGATCACTCGGAGATCCGCGGAGCGAAAGTGTTTAAGCCGCAGATGCTCTTTCGACCCCGCTCCGGTTCCTGGACACAACGCCGACGTCCTGGTTCCTCCACCACCCCCCCCCAAAAATATTCCCCCCGGTTTGTCGGCGGAATCCGTCCGGTGATTCTTGATCCTGAAGCCTCTCAGGAGTTCGGACAGTGATTTCATCGGGATTTTGTGCGTGTTCCATCAGGAGGGTCAGCCATGGCAGAGAATCTCTCTCAGAGTGAGCTCGATTATCCTTTTAAACTTCTGGAATATTTCAATGGATTCCGGGTCTCCAAGGTAACGTTTTCCCACATGATTCAGATCGATTCTCTCCACAGAGCTTTCTGATTTCTGCAGGACTCTATTTTAAGTTAATCTGCTGCAGTGGATCCCTGCTGGATCCATTTTGGTCCCCCAATGAGAAAAATAATTCACATTTGTTCAAATTAGAAAAACGTGGAAGCTAATTTCTGCTAACGGAGTTAAATAAACTCTTATTTTGGATATCACTCATTTATCCTGTTTTTCTTAAAATATTGTTACTCAGTGTTTGGAATTAATGCATTGATAACAATATGGTCCCCGGAAAACAATGACTTGGAAATAGCCACCATCTTCTGATGGGAAGCCCCCTGTTCCTTTCTAGCATTTATTAAATATCCACATTCTAAAATCAACAAAGCGTCTCCGGTCTCGTGTCTGACCGGCTTTATATGGAAGCGGTTTGGTTCAACGACATCCAAAGGATTGTGCAGGACGTTTGTGTTCTAGAATCAGAACAACGTCTGGACCCGGAGGCAGAAGAGACGCTGGTTGGGAGGCTGGTAGCCAGGTGCTGTTAATGCTGCTCTTCACTACAGGTGATCTTTTCTGCCTGTGAGCTCGGAGTGTTTGACCTCCTGTTGAAGTCCCAGGAGCCCCTGAGCGCCCAGCAAATAGCCCAGGAACTGGACACCAGTGTGGACGGGGCGGAGAGGCTGCTGGACACACTGGTGGGCATCGAGATCCTGGAGGTGGAGACGTGTGATGGAACAGGTGAGGTGGGCTGAGAGTAGAACGTGTGTTAAGTGTGTGTTAAATGTGACGTTCTCTGGTGGAAGCAGCCCTGTACAGCAGCACCGATGTGGCGAACCTCTACCTGGCCAGAGGCAGCGCCAAGTCTCTCCACGACATGATCGTCTACCAATCACAGACCATCTACCCGCTCTGGAACAACATCACGGACGCCGTCAGGTAGGCGTGGGTTCCTGCACCTTCAGAGACCTGCTCTGGAGCCGCCGTCCCAGAACCATCTGCAGGACTCAACAGAACATGTCCACACGGTTCTCTGTCCTGTGTCCATGCAGGGAGGGCAAGAACCAGAACGAAAAGACGTTTGGCCTCCCAGCGGGGGACATTTTCCAGGCCATTTACAGGTTTGTGTTTGCTGGGTGGGTTCGGTGCAGCGTGTGGCGTCCATCATGCTCTTTAATCACACTTCAGATCGGAGGAGCAGACCCTGAAGTTCATGGGCCTGATGAACTCCACCTGGGTTCTGGACGGACACGACATCGCGACAGCTTTTAACCTCTCCTGCTTCCAGAACATCGTGGATCTGGGAGGTCAGATCCTAAATTCTTTACTCCTTCCACAAACCACGATGAGACCCTTATGCGTTCATGTCCGTGTGTTTTGTTGAGCCACTCCCAGGCTGCACCGGGGCTCTGGCCCGGGAGGTGCTGAAGGCGTTCCCCTCGTCCTCGGTCACCGTGTTCGATCTGCCGCACGTGGTAGAAATGGCTCAGAAACATTTCGCTCAGGATGACGATAACATCGCATTTCAAGCTGGTGAGTGTCTTCAGGAACATACAAAATGATCAGGTCATGTGACTGCGTGCGCCTCCTCAAAGCTTGGTCTGCAGCGATGACACGACTTCCTGTTGCACACAGGAGATTTCTTCAGCGATCAGCTTCCTCCTGCGGATCTGTACATTCTGGGCAGAATAATTCATGACTGGACTGAGGAGAAGTGTCTGATGCTGCTGAGGAAGATCTATGATGCGTGCAGACCAGGTGTGACCTGCTGTGGCACACACACACACACACACACACACACACACAACACACACACACACACACACACACACACACACACACACACACCCCTCCAGAGGAATCTCTCCACAGCTTTTGGTGGTCTGTCCCTGCAGGTGGAGGCATCCTGCTGGTGGAGGCCCTGCTGTTTGAGAACAGGCGAGGGCCGGTCATGGCCCAGCTCTTCTCCCTCAACATGCTGATTCAGACGGAAGGCCGAGAATATCCGCCATCCCAGTACAAACGCATGCTCAACAAGGCCGGCTTCACCAGCGTCCAGGTGTGCCGGACTGGTAAGTCCTACGACGCCATCCTGGCCATCAGATGAACTCGGGAACAGCGAAGAGGGACACGTCCAAGTCTGGAAGATTCTGAGGCTAGTGCTGATGTTCTCTGGGTCGTCATCACTGCTGGAATCATTTTATCCATAGATCCTCATTTAGGTAAAACTGTCACAATTTTTCTGCATCGCAGCATAAAAAGAATCCATCAAAAGTTTTCCATTTTCATCTGATCCAGCAGGAAACTGCAGCCAGCAGTTAGTTTAACTTTGCTTGAGCTCTCTGAAAAACATGCATCAGAAGAAGCAACGTTAAATCAAATCAAATCAAGAGTTTTAGCTTTCTGTGCCTGAACTGTTTTGGTAAAAATCTGCGAAAACAGCTCAAAGGGTTGGGGTTAGGGTTATGCTAACAAACCGCTAGTTGGAATTGAAGTAACTGAAAAGTGAATAATAAGCATTTAAGAAGACCAAAGCTTTATAATGTTATTTTTTGAGTGTTTTTTTTAACATAAAAAGAGAAAAATCCCATTGCAGCAGTGATCGCCCAGGCTGCAGCTAATCTGCTGCGTCTGTTGTTAACACTTTGATTCAAAAATGATCAACCCAATGACAAATGTGATTTATTGGCGTTTCACATTAAAAACTGATAAGAATTTACAGTCCACCCAGGGAACACGGTGAGGCTTGTAGCATGTAGCTCTGGATCTTATTTGTTGTAATTGTACATAAACTGTGAATTTTGGTCCGTTTTACTGGTTCTGTGAAGCATAAACCAGTCTGTCATCTCTGAAACATTTCAGTCAGTCTTTAGTTCTTTAGTGCTGCTGGATGTTCTGTTGTTAATCTGTGCTGCGTTCAATCACGTGACTGTTCTGATTCTCCCGTGAGGCGTTCAGGGTCCCCTTCAGACCGCATGTTACTCAGGCTTCACTGCATGTTACTCAGGCTTCACTTCCCCTCATCCTTCAAATACTGGATGCATGTTCACAATTTTAGAGTCTTTAAATCCAATGAAGTCCATCACAGCATGTGTTTTTTATATAAAAAAAACCCAACTAAATAATTTAAATCGCACTAGGTTGTTTTTACACTATAGCATTTACCTAAAAGGTGAATTGCATTGACCTGGACTATTATATTAAACAGCTTTTTTCCTGTCAATTGAACTTGATATATGTTTCATTTAGATTTTTAATATTGTCTATTTTAACAGTAACAATGTGTTTCGATGTATGAATTACAAAAAAAACCATCAATAAATGTAGGAAACGCTGAAGGTGTCGTACATAAATAACGGAGTTCGCGAGACAGGAAGTGCGTTGATTCTATATCAGTAGAAGAAGAACGCCGCGCTGCTGCCCCCCTGCGGCCCCCGCTGGAACTGCAGCACCGGGTGTGTAACCTCCTCCCAGGCCGCCGCCGTGTTTGTGTATGTGGAATGCGGGTCAAGCGGAACTCACGGCTGAAACTGCGCTGTACATCAAACTCAAAAACACCTGCTTGCATCGGCCTGGCGTGCTCTGTATGTACCGTCTAAACTCTCTTCAACTCCACGCACATTTGATTTGTGCACACGGGTAATAGAGCGACATATAGGGGCTTGAACCAGTGGGTGTTTTTAGTATGGTCGCGGTAGCTGTCCGCTAGGAAAACGCGACATCGTCATTTAAAATGGCGCCAAAGATAATCCCCAGCCAGTGGAGCTCTGGTAAATATGCTACGCTGTCCCGCTGGGTTGCCGCGCACATTGCACAACTTTTTGCTGTTGAAAGTGGTTTTGAAATGTCTGCTCTTTCCGGGGAGTTTCAGTAATTATTGGCAGTCTGTAAGCTTCCCCAGCTGATTCTTGCCGTTCAAACACGGGCACTGTTGAAGCCAGTCTCCCGTTAGCATCGGTGGCTAATGCTAAATGGCAACTGCGGTTAGTATCAGTGTAGCTCCTCGCTAACGTGCTAGCCGGTGTTGCTAACCCCAAACGTCACCTGGAAACGTGCAGCCTGACGTTACCGTGTCCGTTTAAAGCATGCACATTAAGCGTAATACCGTTCCGCGTTGAAACATGTCTGACCTTCCAGTTTCGTAAAATGTTATTTTAAGACAACGCTTGTAGCAGAACATTGAAAACACCACGTTTATCATAAACACTCGAGGCGCCGGCTGTGGGTGGGCCTGCATGTTGCATAACAGTATTAGCCACCCCGCTAATTTGAGGTAAAATTATAACATGATTTAAATGCACGACCTCAGACATATTGTCTTAAAAGCTAGTGCTTTGCAACTGCATAAAATATAGCATCGCTTGTCCGTTTTATCTTACTTTACAACACTTACGCAAACATAGCGTCGGATTTATTTTGCTAGCTAATGTTAGCCGCTAGGTTAGCAAGCGAATACTTTCAAGTGTTTGTTGAAATAAGGGTCGATATGGGTGTGGATCCCCGCTTGATTTGGCATTAGCACCGCCACCTGTGTGCTCGAACAGACCACAGATGGATTTCCACTCGTTTCGTCTCCTTGTTTATGTTTGTGCAACTTGCTGTCGGGACACATGGGCGTTGTTTTCCTGCGTGTGTTGGCGTGTTTTTACTGTTGCTCCTCTATGCTGGGAGACAGGAATGGTCTCAGGTTCGGTCAGATACCTGATACAATCATTCCTGCAGATGATCCATGTGTTGGGGCTTAAATGTGTCCGACCGGAGGTGTCAGATGGGCGACTCTGCGTCCTTTCAGCCCTACACCCGTCTAACTAGTATTTACTCACCATATCTGGTCTTTGCTAACTGAGAAAACTGCTGTATTTTCACCCCAATATCCTAGTTTTAGCACGAAGCACGAAGTTGAGATGTGCTGCAAATGTGGCGTGTGCTGCATCAGGTTTTCTTGGTTCCGTCACTGCTGCTCTCTATATTTCTCTATACGTGTCATTTATTATGCAGCAACTCTCCGGTGAAGCTCCGCAGCCAGACCACGATGAAGAGAAACCGACACCACAGCAGCAGCGAGGACTCCGACAATGGAAGTAAGCACACTTTATCTGCCGCGGCTCGTTGAAGTCCGACCGGACCCGGAGGAGGTCCGGACACGTGTTATCCTTTAGGTTAACGGATTTACAGTGAGTAATATCAGACCAAGACGAGGGGAACGCTTCAACGGCTTCATAAGAGTTGGCGATTGCACGGAGCATTGGAATGAATAAGCTCCAGAAACCGAGAGAATAGCAGCACGTGTGGGTTTTACAAGCAAAGAGTCGACTCATCGTGTTAGATTACAGCGTGCGGCTTCCCCGGCGTCCTGGTGTTCACGTAAACCGTGTTAATCAGAGCTGTTGGTAGCAGGGCGGTTACATGTCTTTACCTAGTTTTACTGTTTAGGCCTCACGGGAAGAAAAGCTTAATCTGAGCAGTGGTTGTAGTTGCTGCTAACGACTCGTGTATGAAGGAGTTCCGGTGGAACGCAGGCGGAATCTGGCAAACATGATGGAATCAACACGGGAAATTTACAACTGAGCTGCTCGTGTTTCCGCTGCAGGTAGTTCAACCTGCTGGTCGCAGCATTCGTCACAGCCCAGGAGGAGCACCGGGCAGAAGCCCTCCGAGGTACGTCTGCAGGGTCGCGACCCCAAACCTCCGTCTGTCTGCTTGCTTGTTGTCATGGGTTCCTGTCAGGCTTATCGCCTGCAGAAATCACCTTTTACTTTGATCACCGTAATCCTCAGTCAAGCTCACACACACTCACTCACTCACTCACTCCTGTCTGCTGTGGGGTCCGGGGCCTCGTGCACGGCCGCCGTGCACACTCGCTGACTATGACTCCGCCGCGATCTGATTAACTGGATTCTTCTTCCTGTCTGTGCTGATTCTGTTTGAACTGTTCTTGAACGTGGACGTTCCTGAAGCGTGTGCGTGTGTTGTCTCTGCTGTTAAACTGTCTCCGTTGTTGGGAGTGAAGGGAGCTTCAGGAGCTGCGTAGTGACTCGTTTTCATGCTGCAGGTTTTCAGAACCGACCTGATCACCGCCATGAAGGTGCACGACTCGTACCAGCTCAACCCCGAAGACTACTATGTGCTCGCCGACCCGTGGAGGCAGGAGTGGGAAAAGGGCGTCCAGGTCCCAGTCAGCCCCCAGTCCATCCCGCAGCCCGTCGTCAGGTAGGACAGGCGGCGCCACTCTGGCGGCTTCCTGCGGAGCCGCTCTCTAAATGTATCTTTGTCACACATCGTCTGACTGAAACGGCTCCTGGGCAGAGCGCTGGCAGAGAAGGAGAAGGAGGTCATGTTTGTCAGACCAAAGAAGCTGATCCGGACGTCGGGCACCGAGGCGCTGGGCTACGTGGACATCCGGACGCTGGCGGAGGGAATGTGCCGCTACGACCTGAACGAGCAGGACGTGGCCTGGCTGCAGATGGCTAACGAGCAGTTTGCAGAGATGGGTGAGTCCCGGGTGGGTCTGGACGGGAGCGTTGGGAATTCTCTGGACTCTGGAGCAGTCATGCCAGAGGTGTCCTGCTCTTCCAGCTGTGCCTCCTCTGGATGAGATCACCATGGAAAGAGTGATGGAGGAGTTCGAGCACCGCTGCCACGAGAACATGACGCACGCCATGGAAACGGAGGAGGGGCTGGGCATCGAGTACGACGAGGACGTGGTCTGCGACGTCTGCCAGTCGCCCGACGGCGAGGACAACAACGAGATGGTGTTCTGTGATAAGTGCAACATCTGCGTGCACCAGGTCAGAGGTCACCCTCAAACAGACGTAACGTTCCCCAGATGTGCTCCTGAACGCTGCGTGTCTCCGCCAGGCCTGTTACGGCATTCAGAAGGTCCCAAAGGGCAGCTGGCTCTGCCGGATCTGCGCCCTCGGCATCCTACCAAAATGCCAGTTGTGTCCCAAGAAGGGTGGCGCCATGAAGCCGACCCGGAGTGGAACCAAGTGGGTCCACGTCAGCTGTGCCTTGTGGATCCCAGAGGTGAGGAGCAAAGATGAATCCTCCTGTGTTCAGGGTGGATTCTCCCGACCATCCTCAGCAGAAATGTTTCACTGCTGGAGTTTGTAGTTTATCAATCATTTGAAACCTTTTTAAACCTCCTTCATCCGCTCTTTAGCAGAACTTTATGAGCTTTACTGAAAGACTGAAACCCATTTGTGTTCATGGCTCCTGCCCAGCAGCATGACGGGACGCTGCCAGTTCAGGGAGAACCTTTGAAAACCAGTTTGGCTCCCAGTCCAACGTCTTCACGGGACTCGTGTGTACATTTAAAAACAAAATCCTTCCTCTTTGTGCAGGTGAGCATCGGCAATCCAGAGAAAATGGAGCCCATCACCAACGTGTCCCAGATTCCCAGTAACAGATGGGCTCTGATCTGCTGCCTGTGCAAAGAGAAGAGCGGCGCCTGCATCCAGGTAAGAGAAGCAGCAGAGCCCGTCTCCACGCCGGGCCGACGGCGTGAGGAGGGAGGGGGAAGAAGAGGGAGGAAAAGGCACCATTTTTAATGCCAAAGCCGCCTCAAACTCCCCTCTGCCGTCTCCTCTTCTGTCGTAGTGCTCAGCAAAAAACTGCCGCACGGCCTTCCACGTCACCTGTGGCCTCCACGCCAGCCTGGAGATGAACACCATCCTCACCGCGGACGACGAGGTCAAATTCAAGTCTTACTGCCCAAAACATTCAGGGCTGGAAGGCGCCGAGGACAGAGACTCAGGGGGGGAGGAGGAGTGCTCCAGGGACAAGAAGAGGAGGAGAGGCAGGATGAGAGAGGAGCCAGAGGAGGCAGAAGATGCTGCTGCTTCCTGTTTGTCGGCCAGCATCACATCTCAGGTCAGCAGCAGAATGTCGGGCGGAGCAGAGACGCTCTGCAGCCACCAGCAGGAGCAGAGGGTCAACCTGCGCAAGCTGAAGCTGGAGGCCATGGAGGAGGAGTTCTACCAGTTCGTGGAGGTGGAGGAGGTGGCGCTGGAGCTGAAGCTGTCGGCAGAGGCGGTTGACTTCCTGTATCAGTACTGGAAGCTGAAGCGCAAGGCCAACTTCAACCAGCCGCTCCTCACGCCGAAGAAGGACGAGGAGGACAGCTTGGCCCGCCGGGAACAGGAAGTGCTGCGCCGCGCCTGCAGCTCTTCACACACCTCCGACAAGACTTGGAGAGGGTGAGTTCCTCCTCCTGCTCCTCCACCTCCCTGGGCAGCAGCAGCAGCAGCAGCAGCAGAGAAGTTCTAGGCGTTCTACTCTAGATTAAAAGTGCTCTTCTTCAGGTTCGGAACCTGACCTACATGGTGACCCGGAGGGAGAAGATGAAGCGCTCGCTGTGGAAGGTCCAAGAGCAGATCTTCCAACACCAGGTCCGCCTGCTGGATCAGCAGCTCCTCACAGGTGATTCTTCAGATGATTCTTCACAGGTGTGAGTGTTGGTGGTCTCCATCAGCCTGATCTCATTTGAGCGTCCCAGAGAAGGACGATGGAGAACTTGGCAGCTCATCATCACATAACCTGCGCTTTGGTCAATTTACCTGGAAATCTAAAGTGCAAACGAGCTCAGATCTGTGTCCACCTTCTGTTCCAGGCGATCCTTCAGAGGAGGACCTGGAGAACATCCTCTGCCTGGGCCGCTTGTCATCTCCTGACCCCCAGTCTCGTTCTTCCTGCGGTCAGTCCGGTCTGAAAGCCAAACGAGGACCTCTGAAGGTGAAAAAACGAAAATTCAGCGAGAGGAAGAGCGTGGACTCCCTGCACGCTCCCGGGAAGGACAGTCCCAGCGGAGGTCTGGGGGGGACGGAGAGCAGAGCGCCTGAGGTTGAAAGCGAAACCAAAATAAGCCAGGAAATTCCATTTCCGGAGCTGGAGGAACCAGAGGTCGGTCAGGAAACGGTGAAAGTCTGCAAGCTGGAGAGCAGAAAAGCCCTGAGGAAGGACGCGGCGGGGTCCCCAGAGGAGGAACTGGTGGGAGCGAAAGCAGAGGAGGACCAAGAGGAGCGGAGGAGGAAGAGGAGGAGTGAC
This sequence comes from Takifugu flavidus, assembly GCF_003711565.1. Taxonomy (NCBI): domain Eukaryota; kingdom Metazoa; phylum Chordata; class Actinopteri; order Tetraodontiformes; family Tetraodontidae; genus Takifugu; species Takifugu flavidus. The sequence continues at coordinate 12,977,162 of NC_079535.1, forward strand.
GTGATGGACAGCTTCAGGTTCAAGCATCTGGAGAAGAGCGTCTCCATCCGGCTGGTGGACATCAGGAACTCTGACAGCAACAACTTCAGCATCAACGGAGCGACCAGGAGCCCCTTCAGCAGCTCCGTCGTGCTGTCCGACGCCGCTGTCGCCAACAAAGCCAACGGCTGGTTGAAGAAAACCTCCGGCGGCTCGCACACGCCCAGCAGACCTGCAGCGGGTCACCTCAGAAGCTGGGGGAAGTTCAAGATCCCAAAAAGGAGCGAAAAGACGGCGGGAGAGGAGGAGCAGCTGCTGCGGCCGCTCACCAACACGCCGTCGCAACCTCGAACCCGCCTCCGCACGGGAGCGGAGAACAAGGGCTACGGCCCGAAGGCGGGCGAGGGCGAGGTGGAGCCCTGCCTGAAGCGATGCCACTCCCACCAGCTGAGGGGCGACTCTTCTCTGGGCCGGCGCTACGGGTCCGACATCATCCGGCGAGGCGTGCTCGCCTCTTGATGTTCGAAGATGCACTGGTGGTGGGGGAAGAATAGCGTCACTGTTTGTACCTTTATTTTTCTGGTAAAAATGCCTAGATTAAAGATATTTATTTTTTATTTGTAACATATGTAAATCTGGGAAATGTCTGACTTTATTTTGACCCTTTTATTTGATTTTTTTTTCCTAGTAGAACGATGTCAAGTTGCCACATAAACGCTTGCTCTGATATCTACAGGCAAAAGCACCATCGAAGAAGACGTGATTGTCGCTTGGGACCACAAGCTTCCAGTGTCTCTTCTTTTTTTTATTTTTTAAAAAAAGTATTTAATTTAGCTGCACTTAGCGATGGGAAACATTTGTCCTGTCAATTGAATCAGCAAGTCAAGCTGCCCGTGTAATGCTAATTAAACTCTGGCTGTTAGCATTTTCATCACCAATCAAACAAAAGCAGAATAATGTACTCGATCGTATCCATCTTGTGCCTATTATTTGTTTGCACTACTAGAGGACGGCACAGGAGGGAGGTACGAAGAGTTATTTTTACACTGAAATGGAAAAGCGTTTTGTACCCTCGGCCGCTGCTCTTACTACTGTTATGCAAAATTAAACGCGTCTCATGGAGAAATAAAACCTCTGGAGGACTAAAATCTCTTTGTTTCCTTAAAGCGCAACGTTTGTTTGGGATGTTGATAAGCATAAACATCAGTGTCATTGCAGTGTGGGTTTAAGAAACAGGATTTTAATGCTCATGAGTTTAAAAACAATAATCTGGGGAGCAGACGGAGAAAACGGCGAAGAAGAAAGTTCCCTCGGGTGTTGAACTACTATTGACACCCGGTGGCAGAATGAGGATAAAGCAACCACAAAACATTTTTCTTTACTCCCAAACTGAATGTCATAGCGATAATTAATTAAATTAAAAATAATGTAAGTGAATCTAAAAGGTCGAACTGGAAAGTTAATTCTGGGGAGGGAAGCAAGAAAGACGCCGAAGAAGAAAGTTCACGCGGATGCCAAGCTCGGCGCCACAGCGCCGCCCTGTGGCAGAAACCCGTTAAAGCAGCCCTTAATCACGGAACATTACATTCATTACACAACCATTTTATAGCTCTACGCTTTAAAACTCTTACGAATTCACATTATACGAAATAACAAAAAGCACTGACTTTCGTTTCCTCCTGGACACCTTAAAGAAACTCTTGTACATGGTCTTTGAGGTACGACGTTTTCGCTTTATTTCCGCAGCAAATAAAATATTAAAATAATATTACGCTGTGTCTCTTATGTTGAAAGGTTTTCTTGATTGCAAAGTTTTTTTCCCCCGTTTTGTTTTGTAATTTAACAAGTCTGAATCGGACTAAACTGAAAACTACACGTAAGTCGGCGTCGCACAGCGATTTAAACTATTTATACTGCAAAATAAAGGCAAGATTTTGGATGATTTGGTCACTTTTTAATTGCACGATTCAACAGCCGTGAGATCCTGCACAAAAGTGTTTCAGCACTGCATTAAGAAAAAAAAAAAGTCAGAAACTGATATTTACAATAGATGCATCACTATGACAACTTATACATTATGTACATATTAGTCTCTGGTTTACTAGGACAGTAGTTACAGAATAAAACCCCTATGCTCATGTAACACTTCAGCTCTACAGGGAATTAACAGTGCTTAGAAAAAACAAAACTGGGCTACATTCACTCAAAACAAGGTTAGAACACAATAAAAACGAAAAAGACTTGCTGCAGCACCTCCGGACTTGCCCTTTAAACATGTTAAATGAGTAGAAGTTACAAAAATACCCTATTGCATCAGCTGAGTTTTCAGAAAAATGAAGTCAAAGTTAAAAGAAAAACAAAACCTGTTTGAGTTTAAGCTCAGACTTACACATAAAGGTGAAAAACGAGTTGACAGGCACTGTTGGGAGTTTAAATACTGTATCATGAAGATTCTGTCACGCCTGAATGCGGGGACTGTCTCCCCCTGCTGGTTGTGACAGTAATTACAGTGATCATGATAACGACGCCCCCTGGTGGCAGACACTGGTAAGTGCGTTGACTTAACAAGTGAAAATTGAACGTTTTGGTTTTTCCAGATCGGATTAACCAAAGTCGCGTCATAAAAACGGACTGAAACGTTTCCTGAACAGCTGAACGCACGTGCAGGAAATTAACCAGCATCAAGGTGTCTTCAGGCACAATGTTATATTTGTGATTGTTTCCAGTCTTCCAAGTTAGTTTTCTGACTGGACGCACATTTTAACAACTTGACTTAGTTTTGACAATTTGGTGATTAAAAAAAAGGGTTTGTTTAACAACACGACCTTATCGATCATGATTGCACATCAATAAGTTTAACAAAAAAATAAAAATCCTTCATTTATCCAGCAAAGGGCCTCAAACCTCCCAGTAGTGTTTTGATGTGAGGCGGCCATCTTTAATCCCTCTGATCTGGACATGCAGGTAGATTTAACCATTTATGTTGTTGAGTATACAAATACAACAAAAAGTGATCACAAGTAAACTGCACTAACAGAAAATCACATGTTAAAATCCAAAAGTCTACAGGTAAATGTAACCTAGGGCTACCAAACAGAAGGACTACCCATAGTGTCTCAATGGTCCATAGTATCTGCCATATATACACTTATATATTTATATATATAAAAATAAAAACATTCCGTTTGGTTACCTGTCACCTGACACCTGTTCCAGTAATGAAGATTTTGGTCATTGTTAGAGTTTAACGAGGCCACGCCCAGTTTTCCTTTCAGTACTTCTGCACAAACCTGCTCGTTTCTTTTTTCCTAAGAAATAAAAGAGGGTGGAAATAACATTTAAAAGCTGGCTGGGGGAGGGGTGACTTGGATCCACCTGACCGGTGTTTGCGCCGCACACCAGCGACTGAACCTGAAAAGGAAACATCTGCGATAACGGCGGGGGGGCGGAGCTTGTGAGACACGGGCGATTCCCTGATGTGGACGTACAGTGATTTGGTTCTGGAGACCGTGCAGATGTTAAATAGGGGTTTGTCTGGTTCACCAACCAGGAAAGAGAGTCTGGTTTGTTCTTCCGGCTCTGCGAGGGATCCAAGATCACTCCGCTTTCCTCTTGGAGCTCTTGGTTCTGGCGTTGGAGCCTTTAGGAGGACGGCCGTCGGTGCCGACCGGGCTCGTAGTGTTCGTTTCAGATCCGTCGTCCCGACCGGGGCTGGTGGGGACGTCCAGCTCCTCGTGCTCCTGGCAGCACAACTGCCCTGTGACAGGAGAGGGACGCAGCGCCCCCTCCTGGTGACACTTACAGAAGGAGTTGGGGCAGAGCTGGCAGAAGGCCTCCGAGTTTTTCCCGCAGACGTCGCAGTGGTGCCAGGGACAGTCCCAGCGTCCTGCAGGGGGACAACAGGCCTTTAGAGCTGGGCTCAGACCCAGACACGATACAGATGTTCCCACACCTGCAGAATCCCCCCACTAACTCAGAGTTGGTGTCGAGGATGCAGGTTTCTCACCAAAGGGCCTCTTGGTGAGGTTCAGGCAGGTCAGGTGATACGCTTTGGTGCAGGTCTTCTTGTCGCACAGCACCAGCTGACCGCCGTCGCCGCAGCGAAAACACTCGTCCTCCGACTTCTTCCTCCCTTCGCTTTTCCTCTTTTTGTACTTCCTCTTCCCTCGCTTGGCTTTGGGCTCGGCCGCGTGGCCGTTGGAGTTCTGCAGGAGGAGAAAGGACGTTTGTGGAGGCCGAGACGACGCCCCAACGCTCCCAACCGGGCTGGGCTGTCTGCTCACCTTTGGCCGGTCGCCCAGGAAACCGCTGCAGTTGGGAGCGCCGCAGCAGCACGCCGTCTTCTCGTTGCCGAGACAGTCCAGGTTATAGTTGAACGTCAGCTCGGTTCCTTCCACACAACAAAAAGGAAGAAGGTGAGTTTCGCCGCGAGGGCGCGCGTCCGCGTCCGGTCGCCCCGGGTTACCTGCTGGGACGTCACAGATGGCGAACAGGCCGACGCGCGTGTCTCCGTTCACCGTCCACTTCTGCGTCTCACAGTTGGGCTGACAGCTGTGGTTCATGAAGCGGGAGTAGTTCCCCTTCGGCCCGGCGTCAATGATCCGGTCCTTCGTGAACAAACGGCGCTTCAGGAATGTGTCAAACACAAGTGCATTCTGGGGCTTGTAGTATCGACTACTGTAATGTTACAGCCGCCCGTGACGCAACATCCCCAATGCAACACTGGCGTCTTCCTCTCGCTCCCAGTTCAGGAGGACGCCGCACGCCGACACACCTGGAGCCAAACGCGTTGCGGCACTGACCTTATCGATGGTCAGCATGTAGAAGTTGGTGACGTTGTTCTCCTGGGCGTACTTGATTCTCGCCCTGCACTCCTCCTCGTCGATCAGCTCGCCGATGTACTCGTTCACAAACTCGCCCTGCGTGACACCAGACCAGAAGGTCCTGACCCATCCAGCATCTGGCGGGAGATCCAGGTCTCTCAGAGGAGAACCCGCCGCGCTCACCTTCTTGATGTCCCTCAGGGTGATCAGCCCCCAGCCTTTGCCGGGGGTCTTGATGATCTTGGTGTCGGGGTAGAGCCGCTGGGTGAAGTCCTGGTTGCCGCAGCGCTCCCCGCTGGGACACACCTGCGGGTGGCACTCGTACTGCAGCATGCGGTTCAGACACTCCGACTCGAAGCCGCACGGCCTCTCGTCCGAGGGTTTGCAGTTGCACTTGGGGATCTCGGAGACGTCGGCGGCGTAGACCTGGACCTTCCCCACGGGTTTGTTGACCTTGAAATCAAGAGGAGGGGCGTTTTAATGACGGGCGCGGTAACCACGGCGACCGTGCCGTTAGTGTAGCACAGCCAGACCTTGATGAATTTGTAGGGGGGAGGTTTTCGGCTGTACTGCTGAGCTTCCTTCTTCTCTCGTTTCATCTTTATCTCCTTGAATCGAGCTTCAGCCTCCAGAAGAGCTGAGGACACAAAACGCCATCAACATCGGCTTAAAATCGTCTCCTCACATCAATGACAAACGTCTGCGTCCACAGCCGCTCGGAGGACGTTGAAGAGTCACCGTGCTTGAAGACTTTGCCGATGCCGGTCCTCTGGTACTTGCTGCCTCTGTCTCCCTCCATGTATGGAAACACTCGGCCCTGGTGAGTCCAGAAGTAGTCCCTGGAACCGAAGAAGAAGACGGGGAACTCTCCGATCTCGTGTCGAAGGTGCTGGATGTTGGTGGGGATGTTTCTGGGATGGTGGATCTCTGCCGGCCACCACCTGAGGACGACACGCTGCAGCTCAGCCAGACAGACTCGGGAACGTCGGGATGGACGAGGCTCACCTTCCCCTCACCTGTATTTCCCCAACTTCACCCAGATGATGTCTCTGTATTTGGGCTTCTTTCCGGCTCTGCAGTCGTTGCAGAACCAGCTCCCGTCGGGCATGGCGATGTTCAGGCAATCGGGGTGAAAGGCTGCGGGACACGATTCGCAGCACAGCAGCTGTCCTCCTGGAAGCAGCAGAAACCGGGTCAAACCAAAGCCGAGGCGGCGTTCCCGCAGCTCCCGGAGCGAGGAGGAGACCGACCGACCGACCGACCTTTGGAGCAGACGAAGCACCAGCTGACGTTGACGTGGCTGTGGTGCCTGTACGCCTTCTTGGCGTTAAAGTGGTTGGTGCAGATAATGGCGGTGCTGGTGACCATCTCGCTCCCGGCCGCCACGCACAGGTCGCCGGCGTGGTACGCCACGGGGCAGCGCAGGCAACGCATTAACCTGCCTACAGGTGAGAGCGCACGGGCGTTAAGAGCCTGTCGGCAGAGCCGAGGGGCAGCGGGGACGCGGCCTCACCTTTGCTGGGCTTGTGCTTGGTGCGGCTGCTGCAGCAGCAGCCCAGGCAGGTGTGCAGCGGGCAGCGGAACCCCTTGTTGTCAAACACCGTGAGCGGGTTGAGGCGGATGCACGCTTCGTGGTAGAACTTACCACAGTGGGGGACGTGGCAGCGCCGCACCGAGCCCTCCGACTTCTTACAGTGGAAACACGAGTGAACTCCTGGGAGACATTTAGAGTTCAATAGCGTGCTAACAACCATGCTAACAACCATGCTAACAACCATGAGTCACGCGAAGGAAACAAAAAACAGGTGTAAAACACAGCGGCAACAATTAAAACAGTGATCTGGCGCCTCAGGTCACGTGGCGTCCTGGGGTCTCACCTGTGCTGCACTCCTGACACAGCAATTTGTCCTCGAGCTCCATCATGCCCAGACACTGGAGGTGAAACATCCCACAACACTGACCTTCGCAGGGCACCAGGTCTTCACCGGCCGTCTCACAGGACTGGAGGAAGGAAAAGAGATCAGCAACGTGTTGGGAAGCTGCCAGGATGTGAGCGATTCCACGACGCCGACCTACCTGGCAGACGAACTCTTTCTTACGTTCTCCCTTCTTGGTGCCGTCCAGGCTGTCGATGGGCGAGTCTGGACGCTCTTCGCCCCCAGAGACCTGCAGCAGAAACAGCAAATGATCCCAGAAGTTCTGAAGCCATCGCCAGGGATCTGGTGGGTCTCCTGGTGGACCTCAGGCTGCAGTGGGCTCCTGTAGCTCACCTCAGGATCGGGACACGGCGACAGCCTCCTCTTCTTGGCCTTGGAGGCTGCAGCCTGGTTCTCTCCATCCTGTCTCCTTTTCCTCTTGCGCTTTGGTTTCTCTGCGTTTTGATCATCTGAGAAAAGCAGGAGTGGATTCCAAAGATCATCAAGCAGCTTAACAGGATGTGATCTGTTCAGAGACAAGACGATCTACCAGTGAGGAGTTCGGCTGCTTTTTTCTGTTGCTTCTGGGTTCCTGTCACGTCTTTCTCTGGTTTATTTCTTCTCCTCTTTTTGCTGCTTTCCTCCGAGGAGCCGGCCTGAAGACGTTAACAGGTTATTTGGATGAGAAGTGAGAGCAGCCGCTCGTCAAGGACTTCGATCTCACCTCTTTTTCTGCCTCTTTATTGATTTTGCGCCTCTTTTTGAGGCCCGGACCTTTGACTGCTGCCTCGCCACTCAGTGGCCTCTCAGGGGACGTTTTGGGATCTTGCTCAGCTACGATCAAAGGAGGAGAAAAAGGTCAAAATCCCCAAGAACTATTCTTCATTTCAGAGATTCCGGAATAGAAACACCACCTGCAGAATCCGTCCTCTGCTTAGCGGCAATATTTTTCTTTTGCCTTTTCTTGACACCTTGACCTGAACAGACACAAATGAAGCAGATTTACCCCCCGCCCCCTCCTGCCTGAGGGGTGCCTGCTGACCTTTAACCCCCCCACTAACCTGTAACTGAGAAGGACTCTGGAGCGTCTTCTGTTGGACGACTCTGCGCCGTTTTACGCTTTTTCTTCACAGGATCTGAACTGTTTTCCGCTGCAGACTTTTTTCTCCTCACTGTTTTTTTGGCTGACCGAGTCTGTTCGGACCCTTTTATTTCCTGGGACGTGTCGGCTTGTGCTTCCGCTGCAGAACTAAGAGGATCCTACAAAAACAACAGGCACAGCGTGGCTGAGGTCGGGCAGGCTCCCACCTAAAGGACCCGATGTGACCACGCTCTTCTCACCTGGCTCTCTGCGGGGGGATGAAGCATTTCTTTGGAAGAAACGGCGCCCTTCATCTCGGCTGAAGTGCTGTTGGAGAACTGAGCCGTGAGATCTCCCAGAGGATCTGCTGGCTGTGAAGGGAGATCTGGCTGCGCCCTGAACTCGGGGTCACGATCCAAGCTGGCTTCTGGTTTCAGCTTCTCCATGATGTGGGGGTTCAGGCGAGGCCCTTTGTCGTCGTAGAGGAACAGGAAGTTTGCCATGCGCTCCTCCACCGGCATGTTGAGGGCCTCTTTGGCTTGAATAATTCCCATATTCCACTGAGCCCTGAACTTACGGGGGACCGAGGGAGCCATCTGCACAACAGAGAACAATAATTGTCCGTCTGAGGCCGCAACAACACTCGGGACAGGTGCAAATGAGCCTGTTGGCAACACCAGTTGGAAAACGTCTGGCGTGCATTTAGACCGTCCCAGACCTGGACTGTGTCCGACAGCAGAGGACGGAGGGGACGCACCTTCTTGTGGGCGCTGCGTGATGCTGGCGGCTTCTTGCACTGACACAGGTCGTGGTACTGATCCTCTCCTGTGAAGGGCACCGTGTTCTTCTCAAAGACGTAGCCTCTCTCAGGTGCATCTCCAAAATACTGCACATGGTAGAGGACGCCCGTCTTGCTGCTGGAGGCTGCAGGATGAAAGACACAGACACAAAAGGTGTTCCGGTTAAACGGGCCATGGGAAGAACTCACTCAACCCCTGCAGGCTGAAACGGCACCTTTCTGTTTCTGTTTGAAGTGACTGTTGAAGTTGGGGTCTGTGGTCACCATGCAAGGCCACCAGGGGTACCCCGACACCTTTGTCCACACCAGATCCCCAACAGAGAGTGCGGTCAGCAGAGGAGACTCTTTGTGTTTGGCCTCCGGCTTGAGATCAGGCTGCAGAAGAGAAAGAGGAGACTTTATGTTACAGCCTTTTACGCGGTAGAATGATTAGAATTTTAACGGGGTCTAATCCAACATGTTTGGACCCAGAGTCACGTTTTCTTCATCTTAATATTCAAGATTTCTAAAAATTCTTATACCAACAGGCAAATTTAAAGGATTAAATGTTAATTAGATGCAAAAGAGAGGCAAACCTCGCCGACGGCTCCACTTGCATCTTTAGCATTTACGCTGTGGAGCGGCTCTGCCGGGACGGGAGCGGGCCTGAGGCTGGCCTGCGGCTTCTCTTTGTGTGGCCTCCCCCTCCTTTTCTTCGCATCCTCCCTCTTCTCCGGTGTACGTACAGTACTTTCCGTGGTCGTGGCCAAACTGGTCCCATTAACAGAGCTTGGTTGGAAGGGGGGCTGCTGTGTGACCACCTGAGGAACAGTGACCTTCAGCTCAGGTTCACTGTGGGAGCTGCAGTTGTGCTGGTGGGTCCCGTTTGTGGTGGGAACTTCAGCGCTCTTGAGCAACGGCTGCTCTGGAGTGGAGAGTTTAGGAAGCGTGTCCTGGTCCCCGTTCAGCACAAGGGAGGTGAGGTCTTTGAGCCTCTCGTGGCTGTGGTTACCGTGACTGTGGCTGGCCATCTTCTGGAGGACGCTGTCCTGTAGCGTGGCAGCGAGATGAGCGGCGGCTTTGTCCATTAGCATAGAATGGTCGCTGCTCATGTCTCCTCCATTCTTTCGCACGCTGAGGGGCTCTGGTAGCTGCTTCATGCTGACGGGGTTGGCTGGTTCAGGCATCGAAGGCAGGGAGCTCCCTTTGCTGTCCATCCCATCGAAGCCCCTCAAAGCTCAGCGAGCTGCAGAGAACAAGAAACTTGGTTTTAACATGATGCATCAAACAAAATGGTGCTCGTTCCATAACTATAAGGATGAGGAAACAAAAGACCTGTTGAGCCTCAAAGTTTTTACATAAACACTAAGTGTAACTAACAAAAAGTGGGACGATCAATGCAGATTCTTTGGTCTATTCGAGCAGCAAAGTTTGCACCGTGCAGGAAATCTCTGGCGGCGACGTTTTAAACCTGCCTTTCCTGTTGAAACCCCTCAGCTAGCGGCTAATGGTGACGAGCAGGTAGGAACCAGGTAGAAACCAGGTAGAAACCAGGCCGGACCCAGGTAGGAGGCAGGCAGGACCCACCGCCGCATGTCCGGCGACCTGCGCCGCGTCACCGCAGCATCACCGGCGAGAAACCCGCGGAAAAGGAAGCAGCTGATGGAGCCCGAGTACCGATAATGGGCTGCGAATATCTGGGGCAATTAAGCGCTTTGCATTTCAATTAGATGCGATAACGCTACTTTGTGATTCAAGGGGAAAAGTGATCTCAGGGCAATTAGTTGGTACTTGTTTTAATTAGCGCAGGGTGAAATGAACACAAAGCGAACCGTTAACTTTCATCGACACAAACTAATCGCACAACTTGTTGAATGAAATTCGCAGGCGCCGCAGCTTCAAACAGCGTTTAAGCGTTCGCGTCGGGCCCCGACTACCACCTGGACCACAAGCCACGATGGGGCGAATCCCACATTTCCACGTACAAACACTCGGCATTACCGTGCAACGGCGCGTCAGTCAGCCATTACACATCGCTCCAGTAAATAGACCCAGCCGCCACCCGAGCTGTGCCTCACGCACTAGCTAACAGTGCGGGGTAGAGACACAAAAGCGGCGGAGCACCACGGCTACGCCGCCGGACGGTTGTCACGGCGTGTAGCCGGGGCTGGGGCACTATCCGCGACCCACGGGCGCCATGACACCCAACTCCGAAAGCGACCCGTGTTGGCTAAAGCTGCCCAGCCGAGAGCACTCCGGGCTGCGTTAGCACCGCAAGCTAGCCCGCTAGCTAGCAGCTACTCCCAAGCTAAAATGGATGGTCGACCCAGAACAAGTGAACAGCCGCCGGCTAGATTCTTCGGCGAAGACGCCAAAGTTAACGACAGTTTCTGCGTAGTTACCTGCCGGTTCTCCGCTCGGTTGTTAAAGGGAAACAAGGCTCGCATTCATCCTGCGTTGCGAAGGACTTTCATTCAAGTCGAGCCGAACGCTTGCGGGAAACTCAAACTGTCCGGTCGACCAGCGCGAAAAATACTGACTTCCGATTGGTTGGGAGCGGAGAGCAGCTCCAACCGGCCCTTTCAAAAAAAACCCGAGCTGGAAGCGGCTCCGTCCCGGGGCGTCCCCGGCGGCCGCGTCGTGTGGGAACGCTGCTATTATTAGTGGAAGGACAAATGTAATGAAGTGGACATCTTGTTGTTGGATTGACAGCCTCGCTGCTGCTTTTTTATTTTCTCAAAAATATCATAAAACTCACCCCTAAACTTGTGCGTCCATTTCTCTGGTTGATAACAAGAACAGCAACCTGGCATTTGTTCTTTTTAAATACCAACATATAGAGTAAATGTAATCCTAAACTTAAATAATTACTGAGGGAATTGAGGAAAACTACCACCAACATCCGCTAGAACCTCGCCTTTCACAATAAAACACCGTTTTTGTCCATCCAGCCGTCAGTTTTCTGCTGTCACGTTTTCCCCAACCGAGCCCGTTTATAATATTCACCTTAATATTAAAATATTGGTTGATTGGAGGTGTTAAATATTATTTACACATTTTTTAGACCCCAAAACTACGGAAGCGGGGGATCTTATAAATCATTAATACTTCTCAATCCTCTTTTCTTTTGTAGTCGAAATGAGCCGACGTGCTTTTAATTTGTAAACCTTCTCTCGGAAGTGACGCCATCGCATTGACGTCACTTCGGAACCTGGCCCGGTTAGCTGTCGCAGACGGAAAGGACACAACATGGAGCAAAATTTCGCCATCTACAGTTGTTAGTTCTTTGTTGCCCGTCGGTAACCTGCGTGGATTTAGCCGTTCCTGCGTCCCGGTCCGTGTAGCCACTTTCGGGGCGACGTCTAAATCAGAATAATCGGGTTCTAGCTTAGCCGGCTTGCTAGCTCGCTACTGATCTGTGACTGTAAAGGGAACATTTCCGTAGAAAGATCCCGCATGGCGTTAATCCTGTTTACCAGGTCCAGGGCACCTTTGATAAAAACCTCCAGATCTTTGAAGAACGAATTCAAAAAAGGTAAGTTTTACTACGCATTAGTGTCATTGGGGAACCTCCCCGTAGAACTTGGTTGAGCCTGTTTCTGTTTCTGTTGACGATTCACGCCGCAACTGTATGGTTATTCGTTTGTTTCGGTATTGGTTTAAGTTTTGCTGCTGGTAATTTGACAGGATGTCTGTTTTATCTGTCCCCCTTCCCCCAACACACACACACACACACACACACACACACACACACACACACACACACACACACACACAGTGTGTTTACAATGGCTGATGGTTGTGACAGAGAATTGAGATGTAGAAAGGGCTGATTTGAAAGAGGCTTTACTTTCTGATTACTACAACGTTTGTACGTTTAATGTGTGTGTGTGTGCGCGTGTGCGCGCACTGGTGACCAGTCTAACGTGTATTCCTACCTCTGGCCCATTGAGTGCTGGGATGGACTCCTGAACCTCCCTGAAACCTGGTTAGGAACAAGTGGCAGCTCCCAGACGTTGGAGTTGTTTTTCTTCTTTTAGGTTTATTTTACTTTGTTGTCCGTTATCAAAAGCTGAACTCTTGATTTTGGTCGATTGCATTGGTTTTCTCCCACATGTCTTATCATTACCAACCAAAATAACCCTTAAAATGCGCATGCTAGGCTTTGATTCCAGCAATAAAGCAATCCCATAATTGTTGGTGTTGTGTAAACTAATATGCAGTGGCGGGAAGTGGGCCTGGGTCAGACGAGGACGGTTCCTGTCACCACATGTTGGGGATACGTAACATCGGCTGCTATCAGAGAGCTTCAGACTGCTGCTTTAGGAACCGCTCTTATAAATAGAAGAGTGGGTGACGAAGAGTTGTTCTGTGCTGGACGGAGTGAGAAGGTTCTGTTGGCTCCCAGCCCAGGTTGTCTAACAAACCGCCGGGTGTCCACGGGGGGAAGGTCAGTGCCTGTTGAGCTCTGTGGTGTCCTGGAGATGCAGATTCAGGAAGTCAAGATTTCATGTGACACTACAGGATTAAACGCACCGTTACTGGGCTGTGAGCACATATGGGATGGCGCCTTCTTACTGGCCGTTCTAGCTGTTAACTGGAAAAAAGTTCACTGCTCTCCCAGATTTGCAGATTTTTCCCTCTTTTAATTATGATTTCAGGGCTTCATTCACTGGATTTTCCTCCTCTCTGCTGCAGCTGACCCAGGGGAGGCGACCCAGAAATGTGGGGGTTTGTGGGTCCTGTTGTCACAGGACCTCTTTGACCTTTGGCCTCCACATCAAAGCCAAGCTGTTGAAAAGTTTCGACTGCTTGTCGTGAAACCGGAGCGTTTTAGCTTCAGGCCGGTTAAACGTGCCGCCAGGTCAGGGAGGAGTGGGCCGCCAACCTCGAGCCGTCTGCCCCGAGGGCACTTTGGTGTCATGTGATGCGTCTCGGGCCTATTTGCTGATCCGTCGCTCAAACGCCAACGGAGGAATATTCCTCGCCTTCGCTGCTGGCTGTGAGCCACATGACTGTCTAATGTCTCGGCACGACCGGGTCGAGGCCCTTCGGCGTCGGATCGGACCTCGCCCCAGGAAAGACCTTTAAGTTTAGGAGGCATTTGCATGTAGACGCACGATTCTAATCAGGTGGCGAATGATTGACTCGTGTGAGTCACGTTGGGAAGATCCCAGCGTGACCCAACCGTCCTCACGGGCGCGGAGAGAACGTCCACAGCCGAGTGAAGCTCTTCCCAGCTGGAGGGGAACAGGAAAAATCCAGGATTTTCCTTTGTCACAGTTGGGGAAAATGCTTCCAGTGAACTCTGGGATGTTCATCCAGCCCTTACTGGATTCATTCCAGCCGGACACGTGAAAGCCAGTGTGTGGGCGTGTCTGGGGGCGTGGTCACACCCCGTCCTCTCTAACGATTGGCTGGGATGGTTCCTGAGCTCTGGTCTCTCTTCCAGGCCCCTCATCAACATGGTGGTGATATGGGGGGGTGGGGTGGGGGGGGCAGCAGCCCCACCGCTGGCCTCCCTGTGTGAAGATGCAGGAGTATAAAGACAAGAATGTTGTGCTCTCAAAAGACATTTAAAATAAAGAAAAGTGGTTTACAGAGTCGGGTAGGAGGTCATTGCGCAACTCTTAAACTCGTATCAGGAAATCAAAGTTTTCTACTCTCAGCGTCATTTCACCACAGCACTGCTTTTTGTTTTTTTTTTCTCTTCATTTCAGGGAAACTACAAGATGGTGCCTGCCTGAACTGCACAGTGCTCAGAGTCAGCAGCCACAGGTAAGACAGTTATGTGCTGGGATTATTCCACCTCTGCAGAGTGCTAACGTGTTTGTGTCTCACATTCAGAGTTTGGAATATTTGTGTCACTTTGTAGCATTGCAAATTACCTTTGTAGTTTATAGCCTCTTTAAGAGAAGGTTTTGGGATACGTTTGAACTTTTTCAGTCTCTTTCTTGACCTCAGAATTTCTGTTTTAAGCAACGTTTCGGTTGAACAGCAGTTTTCTGACGCTCTCTGTGGCCTCCTCAGAGCTGATGGACTCCAACTTGGAAGCCTCGCTCATGTCTCCTCCTGCGGTCCTGCTCTCCCGCTGTCGGATGTGGCCCAGCTGGACTCACAACGACCCCGCTGTGCTTTGTTTTTGGGGGCCTCCCCTTCAGTGTTCTCCGCCATCACAGCAGGGACGCAGTGGACAATAGCACGACCACAGGACATCCGGGGGATCAGGTGGATACACACCTCCAGGAGGAGATGGGACGACTCCAAGGTGGAGAAGTCTCTGCGCTCCTTGAAGGACAAAACAAAGAAGCTGGAGGAAGGAGGCCCGGTGTACAGCCCCACACTGGACGCGGAGCGCGTCAGGAGGACGCTGGGACAGAGGGTGATCGATGAAATAAAGCACTACTACCACGGCTTCAGGCTGCTCTGGATCGACACCACGATTGCCGGGCGGATGCTGTGGAGGGTGCTGAACGGTCACCCCCTGTCCCGCCGCGAGAGGAGACAGGTGAGCGGCAGAATCTCGCCGTCAGAGAGATATTTGGAAAAGCTGCTGTCTGAAGGCATGTTTCCGCAGGTTTACAGATAAGCAGGATGAGTTGGGAGATTAGAGCTGGCTGCACAGCGCTTTACTCTGAAAGGCTGTTCTAAAAGGATGTTTAATCCGCAGCATCTCAGAGCTAATGGGATTAATTACAGGACCAGGCTGCATGCTGAGTGTTTACACACCACACACACTCTGCAGACCGCACTGCCTGTTTAACCCGCTTTAGGAGACACTTTAACCGTTGACTCTTTGATTACAAAGTGTCCTGAGCTAATTGCGCGTCCATTGAGTGTTTTTTTGTTGACACGTTGCCTATGGAGCACTTTTAAAACTCAGATATTCCTCCTAATGTCAGTGTTTATATAGTGTTCATATCTTGCCCAACACGTGGGTGTAATAACGTTAGCACCAGTTGGCTAGCTAGGTTCAATCCCTCACCCCCTTCCAGAATTGGCTGGCTGTCGTCATCTGAGGGATCTGCTGCTCTCGATCCATCCAAGGTGAGCGGGTCAGCCGGGGCCACTCTTCCCGTCACCGTGACCCCACTGATACCGTCTTAGTGGCCTTTATTGGCAGGTGTAAACGCTCCGGCTAAAGCGTGAAAGTCTGAGAGCTGAATGCTCCTCCGCTGTCCTCAGCTCGGAATGTTTCCACGTGATAATCGCTAAAAACAGACCGGCCAGACTAAGAGTATTGAGAAAGGGACCAGATGACCAGGTTCATGAGCGTCGGACCAACGCTTTCCCACCAGAGAACAACAGATTCCTGCTCAGGTGTAATTTGATGCCAGGACTTTAGACGGAGCTGCTGGCATTTCTGCAATGCAGCCCGACGGGTCAGGCTGGCGATGGTTCTGGAGCCTCTTCGTAGAGACGTGAAGCAGGATGGAACTCGTCACCTTTTACATCACCTCATAATGTCGAGGGAAATTTCCCGCCGACCTTGTCCGGCTCGATTCCGGCACAAATTAGCGACGACATTAGTGTAACATGAGATTAGCGTTTTGTGTTGTATCCAGTTTTGTGTGCTTGAAAACCTTTTTCCATTCGGCACACACTGAGCCCCATAGCGTGATCATGCTAACTGGTGTGAAGATTGGCTGGTCACCCCCCCCATTCTGAGCCCACACCTCCTTTCAGATGCAGCTGACTCCCTGAGCCCATCTCCTGTCCTTTCAGTTTGACCTGCACTGGTTTGGCCTCCCTAAGCTTTCCCTTTCATATTAACTGAGAATGCCAAGACCCTCATTTAGGGCTTCCTCTCTTTTTTAAAATGGGTTGCCCCCCCTCCTCCTCGTGCCCTTTTGATGTGGAACCATGGGTGATGATATACATGTCAATGGGCCAGCGGACAAAGGCTCTTTCACCCATGCTGGCCTAATTCCATCACCCAGTGACTCCACAGGTGGAGAGGGCCAAGAAACCAGGGCTGGTGTTTTTGACTGGTTTTGTGGATGGAGGGATTGTGTCCAGGGACGGAGGTAAGCCAAAGCTGGACACCTACACAATGGCGCTAACTGGTGTCAAACCAGTACCGCTACGGTCCAGCAGTGTTTGGGTCTGTGTTGAACAAATGTGCTTGTTGTTGACTCAAGTTGGTGAGTTTTGAGCCTCGTACGTTCACTTTGGTTTGAGTTTCCATGCAAATGGTGACACAGGGTGAGAAGTGCTGACTGTTGAAACTGTTGTGACAGGGTTGTGCAGGCCGATTGTACAAGGAAACAAAGGAAGTCGATGTAAACATACACGATCCTGTCGGCTTTAGCTCCCACTGATGCTCCCTGCTGGCCAACGGGAGTAATACACCTGTATTATGTACGCCTGTGTCACTTGTGATTAACATTTAAAATGAAAGGTTATTTGTAGACCCGCCAGCATGACACAAAGTGTGCATGTGTGAGTGATGCTTTGATTAAACCGTCTTTCTTTCCCAGTTTCTCAGAACGTGTGCCGATGTCTTCAGACTTCTGCCCTTCCTGGTGTTCATCATCGTCCCCTTCATGGAGTTCCTGCTTCCTGTGGCGCTGAAACTCTTCCCCAACATGCTGCCGTCCACCTTCGAGACGCAGTCAAAGAAGGTAGAACTGACACTAAAAGATAAGACAAATTAAAGATGAGGATTCTTTTGTGGCGCCAACGCAAGGCAGTGAGCAGAATAACTGCCGTATGTTTGATCTTCCAGGAGGAGCGGTTGAAAGCAGAGCTGAGAGTCAAACTGGAGATGGCCAAGTTCTTGCAGGACACCATTGAGGAGATCGCACTGCGAAACAAGGCCGCGCAGAGTAACGCCACAGAAGAGTTCTCCACCTTCTTCCAGAAGGTTTGTGTCTATGGAGGAAAAGGACTCGTCGCCATACTGCCCCCTGGTGGTTAAATGGCTGAATTGTCTCTACGTTCATTTCGTTATTTTCTTTTTACGTAAGAAAAAGAGCACTCCTGGTTTATTTATATTGTCTCTCTACATCACTGCCAATGTGCGAGATTCTCGGTCGCCCACAGTGATTTTACACCTTCATTTTTCTTTAGATCCGGGACTCTGGCGAACGTCCCAGCAATGAGCAGATCATCAAATTCTCCAAGCTGTTCGAGGACGAGCTGACGCTGGACAACCTCACCCGGCCTCAGCTGGTGGCCCTCTGCCGCCTCCTGGAGCTCCAGTCCATCGGCACCAACAACTTCCTGCGCTTCCAGCTCATCATGAAGCTGAGGGCCATCCGAGCAGACGACAAGGTGCGAATCTTAGCGACCACTGGCGTCCACGGTGCCGCTGACCTTTGTGACCCTTCATGACCTGGAGGCTCTGTGTTCAGCTGATTGCAGAGGAAGGTGTGGAGAGTCTGAACGTGAACGAGATTCAGGCAGCCTGTCGGGTCCGAGGGATGAGAGCGCTGGGCGTCACGGAGGAACGACTGAGAGAGCAGCTCAGCCAGGTAACCACGGCAACCAGAGGCTGTTTTCCACATTGGACTCCTTCCCCTTGCGTTTTGCGTCCCTTGGATGGTTGAACGTGTCTCTGTGTATCTGGTAGTGGCTGGAGCTCCACCTGAACCAGCAGATCCCCACCTCCCTGCTCCTGCTGTCTCGAGCCATGTACCTCCCGGACACGCTGTCCCCCGCCGACCAGCTGAAGACCACGCTGCAGACGCTGCCCGAGATGGTGGTACGCTAACAGCTCTGGTCTCCACTGCAGGGGTCACGCCCGCACAGATCGGCCGCACATTCAGGTGTTTCTCCCTCCTCCTCAGACAAAGGGGGCCCAGATGATGGTGGCGGAGATGGAACTCTCCAAAGTGGACAATAAGACCAAACTGGAGACGACGCTGCAGGAGGAGGCGGCCATACAGCAGGACAACAAAGACCGGGAGATGGAGCGGCTGGCCGACGCCGCGGAGAAGGCGGCCAGGGTAACGGCCCCTCCCCATTGGTTGTTCCAGCAGCCTCTTCAGCAGCTTCTAATCCATTTGTCTTGTGCTTCTTCCTCAATGCAGGAGGAGGAACTGGAGCTGGAAGCTGCTTCAGCTAAAGCTGAGCAGGCTGCTGATGCAGAGACGCTGAGGGACACGGCCCCCGTCCTCGACGCCAACAAGGTAACGTCGCTGAGGCTCGCTGTGGTTTTTGAGATGCTGTGAGGCCACTTAAGGTTAAAAAAACAAAACAAACCCCACAACTTCCCCACATCCTGAAGTTTGTCACCTTGTTTCTACATTGTCGCCACTTGACCAGTTTCGCCATTGTGACCCTTTTTTCTCTGATCGCTTCTCTTGATTGAACAGTTTGGACATTGGCAGACATTCCTGCACTTCCAGGTTAGCGTTACTGATGACTGACTGCACCCCCCCCCCCCAAATGTCCCTCCCTCACCTCTCCTCTCCTCTCACTTTCTGGTGGTTTCTCTATGCAGACCCAGATGAAGCTTAAACACTCCTTCCATATACTTTAGTTGTTTTGACCATTTCAGAGTGTGTGATTATTCTTATTGTTGGCCTGTCCTGGCTCACATCTGGAAAACCCTTTTCCCCACATCAATCCTTCCAGGCTGAACCTCTCCCGTAACTCTTTATCAGGTGGTCACATGAGAATGCCTGAGCGTGCTCCTCAGCTTCCCTCTTTGTTCCCTCTGTTCACCTTTTTGACGGGCAGCCTCTGAAACCCTTCCGTGAGGTCTACGTCCCTGGACGTGCTGCGTTCAAGGTCCTCACCTGTGCTCTCTGTGTTTCAGAGTGAGGAGATCACCAAAGAGGAGATCGACCTGCTGAGCGACGCCTGCACAAAACTGAAGGAGCAGAAGAAACTTCTGACTCTGGAGAAAGAAGAGCTGGAGGAACTGAAGGACGACGTCCAGGAATACAACGAGGTGCCGCAGAGATAACCAGCTTTACACATCAGATCGGAGCCCAAGTGGATCCATTTTTCAGCAGAATATTATGATAGATCTGAGGGTTCTTATAGAGGATGATGAGTTCCATGAGTAGAACATCTCAGCTCACAGTTCTTATCTGTGACTTTCAGGATCTGGAGGAGATAAAGAAGGAGCTGTCTAAGACTGGCCAGGAGAGGGCGCTGGAGGAGTCCAAGGCCAGCAAGCGTCTGTCCAAGAGAGTCAACCGCATGATCGGACGCATCGACAAGATCATCCTGGAGCTGGAGAAGGACAAGGTCATCCTGGACGGACAGATGGACAGCGGCACCAGCCCTCCCATCGGGTAAGAGCCGTTCTCTAGATGGCTCGTGCTAGTTTTTGCTCTCAACTGACACGTCTCCTCAGCGATCACATCATTTTATTCCAGCTTTTAAAATGTGTCTGAAAGTTTATGCTCGACATTTTTATCAACATCACTGTCATCTCCATTACGTCCATCAAGCTAAAACGCAATTAAAGGGTCTCCAGAACTGAGAAAACTCATGCTAGTTCATTTCCAACAGAGAGGAAAATCCTAATTGATTCCAAATTTTACAGATTATTCTTTACTAAACGTAGCGATGCCTCAAGGTAAGATGAGCCAAGCCGCCATTTGCATGGTTGTTGTGGAAAAAGGTGTGATGATTGTACACCAGAGCATCGACTCGCTTCCATCTTCCCTCCTGTGGCGTCATGAAGCCGCCACATCATGAAATACTCTCAAACTTGTTTGTTTGGAGGGTTTCGGGAAGAGAAAACTGGCTTTTCTTCTGTTTCAAAGACACCGAAGAGTCAGAAGTGTTGAATTTTGATCACTAAAGTTGACTTTGATCTGTGTGGAAACTAATCAACGACTGATTTTTCACGCTGAATCAAGTTTGAGGCGGTTTTGTTCAGCTTCTAACCTGTGCGTGAGTGATCGGTGCCATCTGGGCGCCTGTTGCAGCATGTTGTCGCCGTCCGTTGTCACCTCATGTCCATCCCATCTGGTTACACGCTGTTTCCTGTATGCAGTCTGTTCTACACCTTCAGGGAAAACCTGATCAGCATCGACGAGCTCATCGCCATCATGCGGCAGATCCAGAACATTCCCGAAGACAAGCTGCAGCGGATCGCCGAGGCGCTCGATGACAACAAGGACGGCAAGATCGACATCGACGACGTCATCAAGGTCGGTGTTGGGGGGGGGGGGGGGGGGGGGGGGGCTCCGGGCCACCGCCGGACTCCTCCTAGAATTTCACCTTTGTCTGCTCTCGCCCCAGGTGGTGGAGCTGATCGACAAGGAGGACGTGGACATCTCCACCTCTCAGGTGGCCGACATCATGGTGATGCTGCAGAAGGAGGAGAAGCTGATGGAGAAGGAGAAGGCCAAAGAGAAGGCGGAGAAGGAAAAGGCCGCCAAGGCGGGCAGCTAACTGCTCCCCCGCGGAGCCTCGTCTGCACAAACAGACCTGTGGCCAGTCTGTGACTGGAAGAGACTCGGCAGGTAACGGCTGCTTATTCCTCACAGCACAAATGGATCCTCTGAGAGATGGTTGTCAAGGGAACGCAGAAGGAACGCACATATTTTACCACTTTGTCCAACGCGCGTCCAAACCTCATTCCAGGTTTCCTTTTGGGTTGCAGCTAAAGCAGCCGTCTGGCCCTTTCATTTCATCCTCATCCTCATCTCAGAAGTCAGACGTCCTTTCTGGAATTTGCACAGTAGAAATCATTTGTTTTTATTCCTCCTTCCTCTCATGTTGTGGTCAGACAGGGTAGACAGGGTAGCCAGGGGAGCCAGGGGAGCCAGGGGAGCCAGGGGAGCCAGGGTAGCCAGGGGAGCCAGGGGAGCCAGGGGAGCCAGGGGAGCCAGGGGAGCCAGGGGAGCCAGGTGTGTTCATCATTCCCAGCGCTCAACATTCATCCTAAAATATGGAGTTTGAAATCCTAAAACTGATTTAAAGGCTGGAATTACTCCTCAATTTATGATTACGATTCTAGTTCTAATCCAAAGACACGATCATGAACCAAAAAAATGCTAAGCTGTCGACGACAGGGTCGATGGCAGATGTAAATATGTCCGCAGTAGTAAAGCGACCCCAGCGTGTCCTGAGCGTCGCTTTGGTTGTGTGTAGTTTGTGTAGCTCAAACTGAAAGTGGCCTTTTCGTTCACGCCGGCGTTCCGAATCTCTGAGGAATCCAGCTGAATCCAGTGGCGGCAGATTTATGTAAATGATAACAGACACCTGATGCTGTGGGCCAATCATGGTCACCACCCTCAACCGCTCAGCTTTCTTCATATTTGCTATTTTTCCCAGCCTATTCTGTGTTTTTATGCAGCAAAGAACTGAAATAATCACGACTGGCAGCCTCATATGATGACGCCAGGACCTTTTTTTTTTTGATCTGATTGATTTATTGCTAATTTGCTCTTGTAGTGATCCATCCGTAAGCATAGACCAGCTCTGGAGACGGGCGACACTCGGCTTAAACCAGATCCCAGATGAGTAAACGGTCTCAGTCCCAGTTCAGGTCCAGTCAGAGTGATGGGAGCTGGGTAAACACTGGCTCCTTACACGGGCACCTCTCCGCTCTGCCGCAGGCTCGTGTTTAGCTTAGAAGCCAGCCGGCGTGGACGTGACGCACTCGCCGCCGCATAAATCAGCGCTCGGTGTAAACACGCCGCCAGAGAGTTGTGACAGCGTCTCAGTTACACTTGACTTTATAACCCCCCCCCCCCATCTGCCTGTATCTGCCGCTCAGCGGGTCAGAGGTCACAGGGGTCAGTGACACCTAGCGTGATCAGGTCCTCGCCATCGGCCCTCGCCTTCTCCCCAGAAACCCCCAAAGGCCACTTTAGTTGCTGTTGAGGTTTTGTGTCGTTTGCGTCGCCCCCTGGTGGACACGAATCTGCGGCACTGCTGATTCGGGTCCGTCTTTACTGTCCGTTGTTTCCGTCCGTCGGCGTGAGTTCGCACTGGTCACGTCTGACCGCCGCCGTTTCCTCTCAGGGTGTCGCCGTTTCCCACCAAACCGTCCTGAACGATGAGTAACTGGATCTGGTGGACGAGACCAGCAGCTAGCGAATCGTCTCTAGATCCCGTTTGATTTTTTCAGATTATGAGACGAGAACAAAGGTACGATTTTGCTCCAAATCCTCACCTGCTTGATGATTGTACAGACCTTCAAGACTGATGTAACCTTTGATTTTTAATGATGGCATTGTTGTTGCACTAGCAATTACCACTAGAAGAATGTTATTTTTGTAGTTTCCTGTTGAGGCGGAAGGATGCAGCGGAGCAGCAGAGAACAAAGAGAGTTCAAAGAGTTTTGAGTCCTGCAGCCGCGTCTGGAAGCTGAAAACAAAAAAAAAAGAAGAGAAAAAGACGAAAGATGAACGAGAACGTTCAAGTTTTCAGGCTTTAGAAGAAAAAACAAATCAGGAAATCTTTATAATCATTATCAAATCAGCTTAGAAAGATGGGAATTATGGTTATTTATTTATTTATTTGATCAGATTTTTCCTTTTTTACATATTATTCGATCAAATGTGCGATCAGAACTGGAGTTTTGTTTTGCCACCGTGATAAAAATAATCTTTCTGTTCAATAAATCACAACTGAAGCTGCTGTCTTCTGTTCTCATTGTTTCCATCATCAGTCATTTTTGATTTCTTCCATCATTCTTTCATCATCTTCTGTCCATTCTTCTCCTGGATGTAATCCTGGACTCATTAAGGTCAATAAAATGTCTCTTAAGCCACTGAAACAAGGCTGCAACAATGCGCCAGTCGAAGAGACGGACGTCCACGGAACAACGGAACGTTTTTCCTTAAATCAGGAGGAACCGGGCTGATTTATTCACATCTTCCCCTTTCAAAACAATGTTTTTATTGTTCAAAATGAAACGGCAGAAGAACAAACTGTTCCTGTTTGATAAGACTCATGCAAATGTCTTGATTTCTTGTTTATTTGGATGTGAAATGAAATTTTCTATTTGGCTTGATTTAAACGCGTAGTACCATCGCCCGACCAGAGGGTGGCGCTGTTCCCATGTGGTTCTTTTAGAACAGAGGAAGCGGCCTCAGATAATGTACTGAGAGCTGACGCCACTTATTCCAAAATTTTAATGTAGAACCGCCAACTTAAACATTTCAATGTAACGCAGGAGATGAAAGAGAGAGAATCGATCCTTCGTGATGAATGAAAACGAGCTCGAAAGGCGCCGTTTCTAGAGGTCGGTTCTCCCTTTAAGGGAAGGATTTGATGATCTGTGGTGGAACAGCAAACATCACTCGGATCTTTTGGGTTCTTTTTCTGTTTGGTGTTGAGCTCTGACGATGGTGAAAGTGAGTTTCTGCCTAAGTGGCCACTTAAACGGCTGATTTTAGACTCCACTAACTGCCTTGGCTCCTTCACTTCTCATGTAAATATCCTGACGAGTTCTGTGGAAGCAGATAGAAAACATCTGGCTCCAGATGTTCCCGCTGACACGTTGTCTCTGTGTGGATCTGTAAAGTTCTCTCACACATAAACTCACCGCCAACACTTAAAAGCTTCGCTTTGCTGATATTTTCACCTTTGCTGTGAACAAAATAGCATGAATTTAGGAGGCAGTTGGATTTACGTGTGTAAACAAATAAAATGAGCACATTTGCTGTATTTAACATCTGCACGACTCCTGAACATCTGCTACAAGCTAACTTCTGCACAGCTCGCTGTTACTCCCTCATTAAATCACATCAGATTTACATTTACTCTATTAATTCTTAATTTTCTGTTAAAAAAAAAAAGCAGAAAATGTGAACGAAATACTTTGGTGCTAACTGCTAATGCTACGGAAACGTAAACATCTTACAAGCTCATTGAATGCAGCAACATGATGACGATGATGATGATGATGATGATGCCTTTTCTCTGCTGTGCGCCAGTTGCGTCATCATTAGCTTAGCGTAGCTTTGCCCTCTGAAGGAACGGTGGCTCGTGTGAATAAGACGTGTTGTTACCATTTGTGTTACATCTGAGCGGCCTCAGCTGCAGCCTCGTCTGTTGAGGCGTGTGTTTGAGATTTAATGATTCCTTCAAACAGCACCGACGAATGTCTGATGTCAAAGAACCCTGGTGGAGATCTGAGAACATCTGAGTGGTTAAAAGTTGTGATCTGCTCTCTACAATGTGCAATAAACATCTCAACACAATGTCCTCCTGCTGGTCCATCAATGGGGGGGGGGGGGGCAAACACTGGACCTGAAGGTGTTCTCTTGTGGAGCCTCTTCAGCCTGAGGAGACATGAACCAGTCCTCAGGCTGGGGGCCGACGATATCAGGCCAGACGGGGTCAAAGGTCAAGCTGACAGGTAGAGCCCAGGAGGTGAACCATCGCCCGAGCCGCTGTGCTGCATCCCAGGAACCCGCACACCTGTCAGAATCTTCTCCAGGCGTGAAAACCAACACGAGCCGAGTTGGCGCTGATCCTCCCGGACCGGGCCCCTCCACCAGCACCAGGCCCCTCCACCAGCACCGTCCCCCGATGAGCCCGTAAACCGGTTCTCTTTGTGTGGACGGGTGCCCCTCAAAGATGCCTGAACACCAGCGACGCCTGTTCCTCCACAGTGGATCAGACCAGACCACATTCAGATCATCTCGGGTTCTAAATTGGACCGTTTGTGCCGGCCGCCGACTCGGTGCTGCCCCCTGCTGGCAGGAGGCTGCAGTGTAAACGCTCTTTATTGTGTAATATCAGAACCACGTCGGCCCAGTTGATCTTACCGAACTGCTCACAGCCCCCAGCCTACAGGTGCCCCCCCATTAGCACAGCAGGCTTGGTTAGGTGGGGACACCCAGAGCGTGCAGGCAGGTCCCCCCCCGTCTCAGCACCTTTGGAAGATCTGGAGGAGCCACGAGGACCAGAGAGATCGAGGGGAGCAGGACTGGAATCGGCAGCACCAGCAAGAGCGTCTCCAGAGAGAACCAGGACGACAGTCTGAGCTGCTGTCCCAGTGGGCCAGAGGTCACCAGAAGGTCACTAGAAGGTCACCGGAAGGTCCACTTGTCTTCATTTCAGTTTGAAAATGACTCTTCTTAACATGCAGAGTGTCCAGGTGCCGCCTGAAGGAGGAGGAGATTCTCCCACAGAGCCGAAGTTCTGTAATGGGCCGCCAGGGGGCGACCAAGAACACGTGGTTTCTTTATGTTTGGAGCTGTGAAGCTACAACACTTGTGATTCTGACATTTACATTGTTGTTGATTCAACATGATTAAAGCCTTTTACAGTAGAATCTGGATATTTCCACCCCCCCTGGATCTGCTGGATCTGCTCTCCTGGTCCATTTGAATATTCTCGCACCAGCCTGAGATCCTCAGACTCTCCTTATTCTCCGTAACATTATGCAGCACTAATGTGATTGTCTGAGCCAGACTCGTCTTTTCGGGTGCGTGGCCACTTATGAATATCAAATATTGGTGGATTTCATGGATAACCCCCCCCCACACTCGCTCCTCGTGGGTCTACTACGGGTCACGAACCACAGCCGGCCCTTGATGAATTCTGGCAGAGGAGCGGTGAGGAGTTAGCCCCGGTGCTATACTGGGACACGTGGGAAAGTCGATTAGCTCACAGAGTCTCAGTGTGAGAGAGACCCCCCAGATGTCTCATTAGGTATATCATTAGGGAGACAGCTGGAAGGGGGTGCAGACAGCTGACACGGGCCTGCGGGGGCTGGATTAGCTGGGACTTTTTGGGGAGGGTTCTGGATTGGTGGCGGGATACGCTCCCATCTCATGTGCTGCTCAACCTTCTCCCCCCAGGATGCAAACGGCCTCTCAGAACCTCCTGCAGGACCATCCAAACCTCTAAATCTGCACCTTCTGCTCCAGAACAAACAGCCGGACGTCCTCCAGAGGCCGCTGCCATCATGGTGGGCTCACGTGGAAGCTCCTCGCTAAACCTGAGATCAGCTGTCGGCCCGGTTCTATAGCACCAGGGGAACCGGCGGGTTCCCGGGAAGCTTCACTTGAGGAGCTTGAGATGTTCTTGGGGGTTGAACGAGCCTTCCTGCTCCGCGGGTGTAACACGACGCTGACGGCTGACATCAAAGCTAACGCGTGCTCGGGGCTGAGGTCAGCACGTATGAGAGCACGACCCCATAAACCATCCGCAGCGGTTCTGCTCGGGCTTCTTCTCTTTCACAAAGGCTGCGAGCATGAAAGCGCGTTTCACTGACTCATGGATCACTAAATTATAGGTTTGACTTTCTTTCTGCAGCCTGGTGGGGAAGTTACTGACGCAACAGCCCACAGCGGAGCGGCTTTCGGATGATTCATTTGCACCATAATGTGGTTTTTCATGCGATACCCGAAGAGAAGCGGCTCCACTAAACCGGCCGGACGAGCTCGGGCCGTGTTTTGCTCGTTCAAATGACGGATTTCCATTAATCTCACCTGCAGCCTGATGAACGGAGCTCCTGAAACGTTAAAAGCACATTAGCTGAAGAGGAACGTCCAGGGTTCCCAGTTCCACCCAGTGAAACGCACAATTACCAGTCCAATCAAACACAGGTGGAGGTAAATTACTGGTGTTTATGGTAGTTTGGGATGAACGGGCACCAACGGGAGTGATGAGCATGAGAGGGACAGCACAGGGCTGGTGGGGTGGGGGGGTACATTCTTGGGGTGTTGCATTCTGCTGCACTCGTGCTCCGTCGACAATGTCGCGCCTCAACGGGGCCGCGGCGGTCGGCGACCGCAGCGTCGGGCGGGGCGACAGCTGGCAAACCCCAAACACAATGGACGCCGTTTTCCTCCCGACGAGCCCCCGAGAGATTCCCGAGAGCGGCGTGAACGTGATGTGGGCCGATAAGGTTACAGCACCAGGGCGCTCCGCCAACACCATATCCGCTTCCTCCGCGTTCACCTACTCATCCCTCCACGGTTGTCATGGCGTCCTGGCCTCGCTGGATGCCCCCCCCCCCTCTGTCTCCTGCAGATTCCACATCGTGGATGTGGATTCACACATCTGTGCTTACACAGCTGTTGTCCAGCAGTTGCTGCTTGTTTGTTTTCCCTCCAGCACCAGCTTTACTGGGCCGCCCCGGTGCCCGAACCCTTCAGAACTCATCGTTTTTACCATAAAGTTGCTGGAAAAATGGGAAAAGTGAAGGTGGACGACGCGTTGATGCGTCCGGTGTCACCAGTTCAGCCTGCTGCCGACGCCACGCGGTGCCCGGCAGGGTAACGTGCACGGCTCATGCGCGTGTGTCATGAGCGGCGTGTGCTGCGATGATGTCATGCTTCACCCTGCGGAGGTCACGCGGCCGCCGTCCCAAACCGCTGTTGGGAGCGTCCCAGGTGGTGACAGCGATGGCGGCGTGAGACAGTCGCCACTCGGTCTAAATGTTTACATTTGGTTACTTTTAAATGTGGTTGATGTTCACAGAAGAACCAGCAGGAGCTCCATGGGCGGCACCAACATGGGCGGGGCCCTTCAGGGCCCCCCACCAATCTTTGAGTGTTTGGAGTGGGTGTTGAAACAGCCCCATTAAAAGAGGACCTGGGGGAGCTTTACAGCAGCTACAGCTACAGCTACAGCAGCAGCAACCAGCAGCAGCAGCAGCTACAGCAGCAGCAGCAGCTAAAGCAGCAGCAGCACCTACAGCAGCAGCAGCAGCAGCAGCTACAGCAGCAGCAGCAGCAGTAGCAGCTACAGCAGCAGCAGCAGCAGTAGCAGCTACAGCACAGCAGCAGCAACAGCAGCTACAGCAGCAACAGCAGCTACAGCAGCAGCAGCGACAGCAGCAGCAGCAGCTACAGCAGCAGCAGCAGCAGCACACAGCTACAGCAGCAGCAGCAGCAGCAGCACTAAGCAGCAGCAGCAGCTACAGCAGCAGCAGCTACAGCAGCAGCAGCTACAGCAGCAGCTACAGCAGCAGCAGCTACAGCAGCAGCAGCTACAGCAGCAGCAGCTACAGCAGCAGCTACAGCAGCAGCTACAGCAAACAGCAGCTACAGCAGCTACAGCAGCAGCAACAGCAGCAACAGCAGCTACAGCAGCTACAGCAGCAGCAGCTACAGCAGCAGCATCAGTAGCAGCAGCAGCAGCAGCAGCAGCAGCAGCAGCATCAGTAGCAGCAGCAGCAGCAGCAGCATCAGTAGCATCAGTAGCAGCAGCAGCATCAGTAGCAGTAGCATCAGTAGCAGTAGTAGCAGCATCAGTAGCAGCAGCAGCAGCAGCATCAGTAGCAGCAGCAGCAGCAGCAGCAGCAGCAGCAGCAGCAACAGCAGCAGCATCAGTAGCAACAGCAGCAGAGCAGCAGCAGCAGCAGCTACAGCAGCAGCAGCAGCAGCATCAGTAGCAGCAGCAGCAGCAGCAGCAGCAGCAGCAGCTACAGCAGCAGCAGCAGCAGCATCAGTAGCAGCAGCAGCAGCAGCATCGCAGCAGCAGCTACAGCAGCAGCAGCTACGCAGCAGCAGCAGCAGCATCAGTAGCAGCAGCAGCAGCAGCTCAGCAGCAGCAGCATCTCAGCAGCAGCAGCATCAGTAGCAGCAGCAGCATCAGTAGCAGCAGCAGCAGCAGCAGCAGCAGCAGCATCAGTAGCAGCAGCAGCAGCAGCAGCAGCAGCAGCAGCAGCTGTTGCTACCTTTGAGACCTTCTCACAGCTGTAGGACGTGTGTAGGAAGACCTGAGTGTGGTGCAAATTATTCAGAAAAAATGAAGTAAAATGCATCTGAAAGCAAGAAAGTTTGGCATTAATTTCGATCTTCTGTCACTCTCACGTTACCCTGGAGGTCCAGTTCACCCCCCACCCCCCCCACCCCCCACCCCCCACCCCCCCCACGAGTAGGAGCCACAGATGAAAGAGGGATCAAGTGAGCATAAAAGGAAGCATCTCGCCAGTGGAGTTGACCTTCAGGCTTTTCTCCTCCTGCATCACCTCACAGACGACCCCGAACCTCCCGTCTGGACCTGGGGGTGGAGCACAGAGGCTGATGAAGAGCGATTAAAGCTCAGCTCGTTATTTCCTGTTCCTGCACCGGAGGGAGGGCCTCAAACATCTGCAGGCTGGCTAATGGCCAGCTCTCAGTTTGAAACATACAATTTTGTCAGTCGCCAAGGGAACGCTAAAGTGTTTCGGCTGTTCAGGTGCCTGTAAACCTGCTCTGATAAAGACAGGGCTGTGAAGTGTGTGTGTGCGTGTGTGTGTGTGTGTGTGTGTGTGGGGGGGGATTATGTAGACCTGCTGATGTGAGGGGGACACCTCGGACAGGAAGTGGATGGTGTGAACGTCAACAAGACGATGCTTCATAGAGACAAAACTCAAATAACACTCAAATCCAATGGGAGGGGCTGAGTGTGCATAGGTGAAAGACGTCAGTGGGAGGGGCTCTGTGTGCACACAGGTGAGAGACGTCAGTGGGAGGGGCTCAGTGTGCATAGGTGAGAGACGTCAGTAGGAGGGGCTCAGTGTGCACAGGTGAGAGACGTCAGTGGGAGGGGCTCAGTGTGCACACAGGTGAAAGACGGTCAGTGGGAGGGGCTCAGTGTGCACACAGGTGAGAGACGTCAGTGGGAGGGGCTCTGTGTGCACACAGGTGAAAGACGTCAGTGGGAGGGGCTCAGTGTGCACACAGGTGAGAGACGTCAGTGGGAGGGGCTCTGTGTGCACACAGGTGAAAGACGTCAGTGGGAGGGGCTCAGTGTGCACACAGGTGAAAGACGTCAGTGGGAGGGGCTCAGTGTGCACACAGGTGAGAGACGTCAGTGGGAGGGGCTCAGTGTGCACACAGGTGAAAGACGTCAGTGGGAGGGGCTCAGTGTGCACACAGGTGAGAGACGTCAGTGGGAGGGGCTCTGTGTGCACACAGGTGAAAGACGTCAGTGGGAGGGGCTCAGTGTGTACACAGGTGAGAGACGTCAGTGGGAGGGGCTCTGTGTGCACAGGTGAGAGACGTCAGTGGGAGGGGCTCTGTGTGCACAGGTGAGAGACGTCAGTGGGAGGGGCTCTGTGTGCACACAGGTGAGAGACGTCAGTGGGAGGGGCTCAGTGTGGACACAGGTGAAAGACGTCAGTGGGAGGGGCTCTGTGTGCACACAGGTGAGAGACGTCAGTGGGAGGGGCTTATCTATATCCACACCAGCTATATTTATAAAACGGTGTTGGTCATATAGTGTGTTGAAACAGCTGTTTCCTGTTCTGGCTGGATGGAAATAAATGTAATTAAATAAAATGATATTTGAGTCAGTGTCAGATGCCTCTACGTGTAGTGGCGAGGGATGCGTTAAGGCGGGTGGGAGGGCTAACAACTGGATGAACTCACCATCCCCTTCCTGCAAACCATATGTCATCCCGGACGGTTGCTAGGCAACAGCACCCTCACTTCTCCGCCTTGCGTTAGTCTGATAGCCTGGCGCTCTGCGTGGCGGAGTGGTTTTTATTGCCTGGAGGATCCTTTTCCCACCAATCTGTGAGCAGGTTTAGCGCTGAAGCTAACTGGGTTTTGGGGCCGGTGCATTTCTCCCCGTTGTGGTTTCCTTCTATTGAGATGAACAGCGAGGCGCTAACAGCCATAAGAAATCAGGCGTGGAATTATTCAAAAAGCAATTCAGTTGGAACAGCGGGGCAGATATAGAGCGGCACACTAGAGCACCCATCTCCTGACCCCCCCCAACAGGCCTGAACACTCTTACTGCACAATTAGCACCATTAAAGGCTCATTAAAATTCTCTGAACTTCAGCCTTAACTCACAGCTTTTGATGTTTAAGCTAAACGTGACGCCGCCGTGAGACGGCCGCTCTGCTCAGGTGATCACACCGCACGCGGAGGTGAAACACCAGCGCGTCCGCGTAATCGTGACGGTCGAAGCCGATGATGTCACACCTGAAAACACCCAAAGTCACCTGAGTCATAAAATATCAACTGCTGAAGGTTTGAAGTGGAAATTCTTGGCCCGATGACATCATCGTGATGTCTGTGGCACCGAGAAAATGAAACATGAAACGCCTGTGTGTGTGTGTGTGTGCATGTGTGTGTGTAACAAGGTGAGGGACAAAGAAAGAGAAAAGGAGCCCAAACTTTCCACATCCTGAAGTCTTTTCCCCATCAGATGAGGGTGAACGTCCCAGATGGGCCGATAACGGCCCCTCAGATGAGAGGTGGAACCGGTTTGTTGTCACGGGAATGACGAGGTCGGGACGACGGTTCCAGATGTGCCAGTTGTTCCCAGTGTGCAGGAGGAACCTTTAAGTTCTGCAGAGACCCTTCTTTCGGTCGTTCCTCAGTTTAATATTTGCATCACATCTGAACTTTCTTTTTCTTCTGTCACATCCTCTTCCCATCCTCCTCTTCCTCCCCTCGGTCTTCCACAGGAAGTTCCTCGTCAATAGGGTCTATTGAGCGAGCCCGGTTCTGACCCGGCTGGGCCTCTCTGGCCTGGAACCCGTTGTCGTGGAGAAGAAACATCAGCTGCTGGAGCTGGTGGTCCTCCCGCTGCTCTCCCATCACACACACACACACACACACACACACAACACACACACACACACACCACACACACACACACACTACTGTATGTGTGCGTGTGTGTGTGTGGGGGGGTGACGTCATCATGTCTGAACGTTTCCTTCACATGACATCACTTCAAAATCAAATTGAGTTTTTAGGAAGGACCACTTCTCTGCTGAAGTCCCACTTAAGTCCGTTGTATAAATGAGGTCGTGACCCTAATAGATCCGGCCCGCCAGGGATCAGCCTGGGGTCCGACCGCTGGGGACCGGTGTTATCGGACCGTCCAGCCGCGAGGACGCAGCAAATCCCTGCAGCCGACTGCTGTGAACCGGGAGCAGAAAAGATGTTTTTAAACGTCCCCATACGTTTGTGGAGGCTGCGGGTCTCTTCGTACAGTTAATTACCGTAATTTCTGGAGTAGAGAGCGCACCTGATTAAAAGCCGCATAATCTAATTTTAGAAAGAAAATCAATTTTGTACTTATACGAGCCGCACCGGATTTTAAGATGCAGGTATCCCACATAGTAACATGAAAAATTAGATCAGAAACATTCAGTACCGGTCGATGTTTTTATTACCGTAAGAGACGAGTCACTGACGAGCAACAGACAGGTAAGAAACAACAGCCACTCTTTTCACTTAAATCCAATTTTTATCACATCAGGATTTTTCAACTTTTCTTTTAATTTAATCCGCTTAGCAACATAAATATATTGTACCGGTAAATGTTTTTTTCTTTTTCTAACGGTGTCTGTAATGCAGCTACCGTGAAATATACGTTTGTATCAGCTCTCTGTGTGTTCACCCAGTCTTCCAGAACCTTCTCAAGCTCGTTGACCCAGTCTTCCAGAACCTTCTCAAGCTTGGGCCACCTGCGATGTTGACGTCTAAAAGCTTTTGTCGTCTTTTTGCTTTGGATCAGGTCTTCAGGCGGGCGTCTCCACCTTCTCGCCATTAATTACCGTAATGCCAAGATTACGCGCGCCAGCTCGATTTCCTTCTTCAGCCGCCAGAGTGATCGCTTTTAACTTAAAAGCCGCATCATATGCTTTTCTTCTAGTATTTTCCACGTTGATGACGGTTAGTAAAAATGACTGATTCACAATAGTTGTGATAGTGCGCCACGAAAAAAACCATAAATAAGCCGCACCGTGGAATAAGCCGCAGTGTTTAAAGTGTAGAAAAAAGTAGCGTTTTATAGTCCGGAAATTACGGTAATCTCACTATCATTAACCGGCCCGGGGGTGTGAAGGGTGAGGTCATCCTTGGTCTCAGTATAGACGGACGGCGGACGAGTGTTGAACCTCCGTCCCCAGGTCACACGCTCGCCGTTCTGACCTGCTTCCTCCATCGTTGTCCATCGATGAGTGTGGAGGACGAGGACGGCGCCGCCGTGTCAAACTGTCCCCACAGTGACGGGTAAACGAAACACCCTGAGAAAATGTCTCCAAACACACACACGGAGGTGGAACCTGGCTGCGATCCGTGGTTATTAATGTCAGGAGCTCGCTGGTAATTATGGCTCAGATCTGAGTGTCAATAAACCAGCAAAGAGCTTCGGCTCCATTACTGCTGCCGTGGGAATCACCATTTACCCCCCCGCAGGCTTTCAGAGGAGCAGAGACTTGGAGCAGACGGGAATATTCTTCTCTTTCCTCGGAAGGCTGGAACTCATGAAGGGTTGATGTGGCTACGACCAGCAGCAGGAAGCTGCGTCTGTTTTCATCCATCCTGGATGGTTCCAGCGTTTATAGCTGAGCACTATGTTGTTTTAAAAGGCTCTAATGGCTCTTTTATTATAAAGCTGCCTGACGGCCTTGATCTGTCATCCTCTGGAAGCTTCTCTAAGGCTGCCGCCATCCTCCAGGTCGTGCCGTTCCAGCCCGGATTCACAGACCCACTTTAACGCCGGAGTGCTATTTGTGTTAGCCGCATGTCATCAGTCATGTTCATTTGTGGCTGACAGCAAGAGGAAGGAGGCCAAAGAAGAAGCGAAGCGAGGCTGAGGAGGACGACGCTTGTCGCTGATGCTGCTTTCTAGGTCGAAAAGGAGATTTGTGCTCTCAGCGGGGCGGCCTGCAGCCGGCTTGAGGTTCCCAGCGAGAAAAAGTAGCGACAACGAGGGGAAAATGTCTGTTTTTCACCTTGAAGACGGTTGTGCACGTGGAACCGTTCCTCAGCCTTAATGACTCCTCATTTCATGGCAAATGAAGGAAACGACGATGCCCTGGAGTCCCGCTCCATTTGAGAGGCGCTGCTTTGAGGCTCAATCACAATCGGTTCCAGATAAACTGCAGCGTAAACGTTTCTTATCGATAGATCGATGCAGGTCTGCCCTCCGTCTGGAGTCTGGACTTCGCTGTCTCGACGGTTTAAACCCCGTCGCCCATTTTTAACAGATTCATCTGATTGTCGGGGTTACAGACGCTGCTGCACCATCAGGGGGCGATAGAGACACTTTAACAGAGGTTCTACGACAAGGGTGGCTCGCTGTGGCAACGTCGCCCCCTACAGGAGAGGAGGACAAGGACATTGCACGAAAAACAAACTGCCTACAGTCGTGTTGTCCAGGCAGGTGATAGTATAGCAACTATCCTCGCTCGCTAACAACCACAACTACCATTTTTAAAAATGTTGTCCAAACATCAGCTGAGTTTTCACTCTTCTGAAAAGTTCTACAACGTTCTCCAGAGCGGTGGATGAGCGGCCACTGTAGCGTGAGCAAAATTTAAAGGAAGCGCTCTAAAAGGTTACATTATTGTGTTTATTCCAACAGAATATTTTGAGTATCTGCTGGTGAATTTAGTCAGTGTTGGAGCAGAGGGGAAGGTCCAGTTACTGGAGCTGGAACATCAACAAACACTTTCAGAGCAGATTCTTTGTGGTCCCTGGAGGATCGTCGCAAACTCATCCCGCTAAACGCCGAAGATGCTGCGACCTCCGTGGGTTTTCCTCCCCATGAAGGTCTCGCATGTCGGAGTAGCTCAGAGATGAGCCCGGACGACCAGACCAGGGCTTCCTGTCGCCCTCTAATCCAGCAATCAGAGCACCGGCCAGGGAGA
The DNA here is from genome assembly GCF_003711565.1 of Takifugu flavidus. NCBI lineage: Eukaryota > Metazoa > Chordata > Actinopteri > Tetraodontiformes > Tetraodontidae > Takifugu > Takifugu flavidus. Next base: position 13,012,227 of record NC_079535.1, read on the forward strand.
CGGAACACGGGCTCCATAAATGGGAACAGCACAGGGAGTCCTGGCCGAGCACCGTATTCCTAATCTCTGAGAGGACACACACACACACACACACACACACACACACAGCACTGGAGTAATAACTCATGAAAAGAACTTTGAGGCTTCTTAATTTGCCAGATGTGAAGAGTTTGGCTCTACATCATCTCACCAGGATCGTCGTCTCCTTCTCGTGTGTGTGTGTGTGTGTTTATCATACCTACATGGGGGACACGTACTAGATTTCCTCGGTGTTCCCACGTCTGATTGTCACGAGTTTTCCCTCCACAATCACAAGCAGCAAACAAACTGGTGCTGGTCGCCGAACTATCATCGGGTCTATTTCCTGCGGCTCGCTGGGACCGCAGCTTTCCACAGAGAGCTGAAAACCAGATTGTTTTACACACACCTGTTCCTGAACGTCACTCGGCTGCATGCCTGTCTCCAAGAAGCGCAGTTAATCGCTGATTTGGCGCACTTACACTGACAACATACCGAGGTCCAGTTTCAGGGACTCACTTATACCCACAAACACACCGAGGCACGAGGAACCGGGAATAAACTCACCAAATAATGCACACGGTGGACAAACACTAATTATAATATCTAATTATAAGAAACTGACTCTGCTCAGCAGCCATCTTTGATTCGTAGCTCCCAAAATGGCCCCAGGACACGAAGCGGAGACGATTATTTTCTCTGATTATTGTCTCTGACAACTGAAACATTTTCACTGTGTGGTAAAAAAGATGCTCCTCAAGGTTCAACTGGTGGCTTTTATGCCTCAATCCAAGGTTTAAGAAGCTTTTAGGCTGACACATTAGCTTCCATTTCATCGGTTTCAATCTTTCTCACAGGCAGAAACACTCGGGTGTCGTCTGCATATCGGCAAGGTGAAACGGTCCCTCCCAGACCTCCTCCTCTGACTGGGATGTCAGAGAGGGGAGGGGTAGGAATGGAAAAGGTCCACCAGCACAAACACCTCTGAAACAGAAACACCCATTTAGCAGCAAAAACAAGCCCCCCTCACAAGACCTCCATGAATGGGCCACTTCAGTCAGCTGAGGAAGTTCCAACCAGGGCCAGGATGTTCCCCTCAGGACACACTTGAGACGGGCCGAGGTCCAAAAGCTTGAATACATAGACCCCCCCGTCCCTGTCCAGCTCTGCCCTCCCACCCAGGCTGAGCCCCCCCCCCCCCGAGCCAGTCCTCCCTCTGCCTCGTGGAGCTCGACTGGACACACAAAGACTTTAAATTTCACTTCAGATGCTCCGATCGGCTGATTTGTTCAGGAGACGCTGCTTTTATTTGGATAACTGATTACTTTGTTCACGTCAGCATCCTGTTGACTTTTCCCTCACTGCGTCACAAATTAATGCTTTCACACCTGGTTTGTTCAAACACCCGTTAGCATTTTTCCACTGGAAGACGTCTCTACACTGCATCACTGTGAAGTGGCCAAAGCGCACACGTGACGTGCGCACCACTTTGCTCACACTTGTAGGTCACTGCGTCCCAACGTCGACGCCTCCGGGTTGCTAAGCTAAGCTAAGCTATGAGACGATGAGTTTGAAATCATGTGAATGGTAACAACATAGATGCTAGCTCGTGCTAGCTCAGCGACGCGTTACCAGTTCAACATCAGCGGGACGTTTGATGGCTCAGTGGGAATCTTATGCTAACAAAATGTGTTAGAAGCTGAAAAACCTGCTATAACTCCTGTTAATACATGCAGTTTGTACATGGTTGTGGTTCATCTAGTCTTGTTTAGTCAGACTTGGCTCAGACCGAATAAACGCTGCGTCTTCTGCAGCCTTGTGGTTTTGCTGAAACAACCTTCTCAACTTGCGTTCTGCATGAATCACCAGCTCAGTCTGGGTCATTGTTTCATCCTTTTCTTTTTTTGTGTCTTTGTTTCCACCCAGATAAATATTCCTGGCACAGAGGGAGCCGGGACAGCCAGCGCTATTATAACATGTTTATTGAAAACCATTTTTTTTTTGACAGTAAAGTTTGTCAGGCACAGAGAGAGAAACACAAAGTTGTGAATAGTTTCTGCCCGGAGGGGAAGCTGTGGTGGAATGTTACACATGGTTCACGGTGATCAGACAGGTACACAAACAAAATCAAAATAAACGGTTAGTTCCACTTTCTCTACGGTAGCAACATGGATCCAGAGGGAGTAGGAAGAATTCCTGTGGGGGGTTTGTTTCTCTTTTGTTTGGAAAACCTGGAATGAAACTGTGTGTGAAGATCGATCCCTCTCTCAGATTCTAACAAATTAGCTCACACCGCTACGTAAAAATCTACCCCTGTACATCAGCAACGTGGAAGCGTAGATCAAACTATAAATTAAGGTTAGAAAAGGAAGAAAATGAGGAGGCGCTCGAACCTGGCTTTCATTTCTGGTTGGAGCAGAAGTGAGAATAAATAAGACGTGTGGTTAAAGGCCGATGTGTGACTGTACATACAGTAATAATCCCTCCCTGCTCAGGCTGCTTATGCATCCACCAGTAAATAGAAAATATGTCACTCCTAAAAGGAGCTGTTGTTTTTAACATCTGTCTGCTGCTCGTCTCAGCTAATCATCCGTTATTGCTTCAAAAACGTTGGCCTAAATCGAACAAACTGCAGTGACAGAAATAGCATCTGATGCTAGCGGCTAAAACACCAAGGTTTTCTCACAAAAAAAACCTAAACGTATGATTCTCCTGAAAAAATATTCAGGCGTGTGTTGAGCTGTTGCTGCCACACGATTTTATAAATTCCCATGAATACGTTAGGCTAATTGGCATTCAGTGTACTGGAACAATGGTCTTAATGCTCTTAAAAGTGCATCAAATCAGATATGTTGTCAATGGCCTGCTAATCATTAGCATCAACAGTAGGAAACAGCCATGAACCTCTTTCATTGCTGCTTGTTTATGAGTTAGCAAACGGATCAGTGAAAATGGGTCAAACTGGACAAAATTAGCTGCTCGTTCGTCAACATAAAAAACCAAAATCTTATTCTAAGACAAGCGTGTGGACAGAAGTGTCCCTCAGATTTAAGACGGCGTCAGTAAACGCACTTTGTGTGTGTTGAGATGAGGTGCGAGCGAGGTCGGAGTTTAAAGTCTCTTAATTGCTTTCAGATCGCTGCTCGCTGTGCAGACGAGCAGGAGGCTCAGACACAAACATGACGCGTGTTAAAAACAACAGCGGCGTTTTAAAAGTGAGCGCAGGGAGAGGGGAAGGGTGGTCGGAATAAAATCAAGCATAAATTAAGCCTGACGAGCTACACCGTCATTACATCATCTTCATCATCGGGCTCTTTAATGAACACTGAAAAGCAGACAGTTATGAATAAAAATACTCTCGCCATAGGGAAAGCTTTTACCCAGCATGGAGGAATAAATAAAACAAGACAGCCTCTGTTTCATTAGATCATCCAAACCTTTACACAAGTGCCTTTTTCTCTCTTTTGTTTGCACGAAAGGAAATAAATCTGGCCTTTCTCTTTACATTTTCCACTCTTTTGTCTTTTTTTATACATTCAAACATGATCAAAATCAGCTGATTCTCTTTGATGATTCCAGGCACTTCGTAGATTTTGGCCACAACCGCAAAACGACACCCGCGACTTTACAAAGACCCCGTTTCTGTGCATAAACCAGCGCAGAGTAAGTATTCTGGTGCGCACAAACACACACAAATCTCCCAGTGTAGCACAATTCAGCACAAATTTACACACTTAAGTACTTTAAATATAGGGGAGATGCAGGAAGTTCAGCCTTGTTGGTGACTTTCAGCTCAAGGCCGTTGCACAGCAAAGTGTTGCGACTGTTTCCACCGTTTAGCAGCGAGCAAATTCAGTCTCTCGACCCTTCGATGCCGCCCGAACGTCCCGTTGCTACGAGCAGATTCTGTAAACATTTCCCCTCTCGTGCACGCTAACATTCCACAGTGCAGCAATTGCTTGTGAACTTGCTGAAACAGACTTTTAAGACCAATTTGGCACTTTTGCTAGCACTAAGCTGGAGGAAGGATCCACCACAGACTTCAGAGTCTTCTTTAACAAATATAGTTATATGTACACATTATAGATACCTTTTCTTTAATCTTCCTTCATTTCATTAACACTATAGAGCAGCGAGAACGTGAAACAGCCGTACGTTAGTATGTCTTGACCCTAAATGTTTAAATTTAAGGGGTTTTTTTAACTTTATTTCGGCTGGTTGGAGCCTTCAAAAGCCTCTTTGCTGGCTTTCAGGAAGAACATACGACTTAGACGCAGGGGATTGTGGGATTTGAAGTTTTCTGCAGGACCTTTTCAAACATCTTAAACTGACGTATGAGAATGTGAAAGGATTCTAACTCAATTCAAAGTTCCCAAACGCATCAGTGAAAAATGCCGATTAAGTCTCTGCAGTCGATTCTGGGAAATGTAGTCCAGGTTCTGCGGCGGCTGGTGACCTTTCACGATGATTAATGGGGCATTTTTCCACTAACGGGCTGTCGAAGCTCTCTGAAGGCGTTTTACGATTTGCAGCTCGCTGCGGTTTATGTCCACATTCCCGTGAGTACTTCAGTTCCCGGAGGAAACGGAGGTATTGTGTCTCCTAGCTCCGCCCCTTCTCGCCCGGCGAGAGACCGTCGGTGCAAACGTCCACCCTGACCGGGACGAGTCCTTCGGTCCCACATTCTTCTGTAAAACTGAAAAAAATGAGTCTGCCGGCTGTGAGGAAAACGTCGCAGTTCTGTCGTAAAATAAGTTAAAAAAACAAACTAAAATCTTTGCGTACAGTACTAAACTAGGCCCTAAGAACCACCTGTTAAATCTATAAATATCTTTACAAATATACACGTTAATAATCAGATAAACTTTCCTGTATCACTTAAATGATTAAATGCTTTACACGCTGACGACAGTGTCTTCGGAACCTCCAAACAGAACTTTGCTGTTCTTTATCTGCGTTTATATATTTACAGTAAAGTTTTTCTCTGAAATCCTTAAAAACCCTCCAGGACCTGTGCGATTCAATCATGGCCCTGAAACTTCACCTCTGAGGCTGCCCCCCCCCCCAAATATCACAAAACGTATGAAAAACGGGAAGTTGATGTAGAAATTCATGAAAAAAGAGTCATCGGAAGAACGAGTCCATCCCAGCCTTCGTCCGCGTCTCCTTGACTTTTATTGCGACCCCGTGACCTCCGGGTTAAACTGCGAAGTCCTCGCCCGTTTGATCACCATCCAGTCACGGACCTCCCCCCCCCCACTCGTGCATCCATCAGTCTCGGGAGGTTTCCACGGCGGAGGCACGGAATGGTTTCACCATGCAGGTTTGTCCGTTAAAAAAGAAAACTGGCCCAAGTAGAAAAATATAATTTCATTTTAGAACAGAAAAAACCCGGTAAATCCTTCAGGAGTCTGAGGGGGGGGGGGGAAACGCTTTAGCGAGAGTTTAAGACGAACCCAGAAGGCGTGGAAGCATGCAGAGGTTTCCAGGTCGGCGTCTGGGGCGGCGCGCCGCCGTTATGTCCGAATCACCCCGTTACTGGGGGGCTGCTTGGGAAGACAGGGCTCGTCGGGCAGCGAGTCGTGGGCGAAGACCGAGTCGTCTCCTGAGGAGCAGGTGCTGTTGGAGTCCTGACAGGTGGGGGAGTACTGCTCAAAGGGCACGGCCAGGTCCAGGTACTCCTGTCAGAGGGGGGGCGGGAGGTTAGATCAGGGGGTCGAGACCCCAACCCGAGTCATGCGTTTCGCCTGAAGCAACTGTTGAATTGTGGGTAATTGTGTGTGAGCGGCAGCTGTGCGGGGAGACTCACATCTGTGGAAGTCATGGACAGCACCCGGTCGTGATCCTCCACCAGCTGTCGGAAGGTGGGCCTCTGCGACGGCACGGCGTGCCAGCACTCCCTCATGATCATGTACCTGCAAACGCCACAGCAGCACGCGGTCAACCTGGAGCACTAACGGCGAGCAGCCACACGTGCGAGGCGGCGGCGGCCTGGCCTTCAGGCTAGGAAGCCGCTCATCGCTGTGTAGCTTCTGACAGAATTCAGCACTTTACAGAAAAGGAAGCCTCAGGAATAACGAGAGACTGATCGGAGGCTCATGATCAACCTGGAGTTCACAGCAGGGGGTGCTGGGAGATCTTTGCCTGCCCCCTCGGGGGTCTACAGCCTAACGTCTAAACAAGGCTTCGTGACAGAGACACGTACAGTTCATGTGTGCAGTTGGTGGGTTTGTCCATTCGGTGTCCCTCCTTCAGCAGCTTGAAGAGCTCCTCCACCGGGATCCCTGGGTACGGAGACCCTCCCAGCGTGAAGATCTCCCACATCAGGACCCCGTAGGACCACCTGGACACACAGATGGAAGCAGATGTGAGGTCCACCGGGTGTGGAGAAGATGGCAGATACACAAACAAAGCTGCTCCGGGGGAACGTGGATGGCTGCGTACGTTCACAGATCGATGGGACTCCGGGAGAGTCGGTCAATAGTCGTAAAGGACGACAGCGGAGGTGATGAAGAGAGAAGTCATTTGACTTCTGCACCCTGGGGGGTCGAACGGGAGCCACGCAGGAGAGTCATCGTTTTAATAACTTCCAGGCCAGAACGAATGTTTTCACTTGGTTCTATTAGATTTTCTCTCATGAACCCTCATAAATTTCAGCACCTTCCAAGACCCAGAACCTTGTTTCTTTAGGTTGATACTGCCTGTCTACTGAGCTGTAGCAGAACTTTTCCATATTTATCTGTTGTCGGTCGACCATTGATCAGAATCGGATCTCATCTTGACCCGATTATCAGTGGGAGAAAAAACCCTGAAAGTTTTACTGCATTTTCAGACCTTCGCCAGAGACCGGCGCCGTGTTCCTGACCATCAGATAACAGAGGTCTATTAAACCAGAGGTCTATTGTTGGACTGGTTCTACCAGTCAGTCACAATCACATCCTCCTCCCACTGTGGCGCTCTTAATCTGATTAGCCACGCTCCAGACCAGAAGCTCCAGGACCCCAGAACAGATAAACATCTATATTCAAAAGGAGAAGAGACTCTCCCGGAGCTTCACGATGCGAAGGAATTCACTGTTTCTGGGTCAGCTCAGATGATCCAGGATCAAAGGAGACGCTGTTTGGAATCACTGGTGGAAGCGCCACCTAGAGGCCAGTCCAGATGCCAGCGAAGGGTCATAATCTGGTCGGTTATCGGATGGACTTGGCATCAATGCAAACCTGTCAGTCCATCATCTGCATCGATCATCTGGTTTTCCTGTGAACCGATCTCTCAGCGTTTGCATCCTGACCCCTCTGAAGCTGCAGAGCGTAAACGCACCTGTTTGATCTGTCTGACTGTGTTGGATGGTGCCCGTTAGATCGGGTTCCCTCACCGAGACCCCCAAACTGTCCCGCGTGTGTGTTGCTCGCTGATTGACTCTGAGTGTTTGACAAATTAAAAACATATTTCACTAAAAGCCCTCCTGGGTCATAAGTTGGCGTCTGGGGGGTGTGTGAGGGTAAACTGGCTGCAGAGCAACTACTGTATAAACGGAGGGAGGCGGTGTTTGGCGGCGGGATCGACTGTGTAATCCAGACCTGCTGAAATAACAGAGCGGGCCGATTCTCCTCGCGGGCCGGTTCCCAGTCCGATGTAATCACACGGCAAGCCAGTGTTGAAAGGAGCCCGTGTTTGGCTTGGACGGCGGCGCTGGGGACACTCTGTCTGGGCGAGGGGGGCATTCAGCTCCCGCAATAACAGATTGACTTTGTGACCCTCTCACGTAAACTGGCCTTTCTTCTGCTGAGCAGGAGCAATTACGGGTCAGGAAGGCTGCGTTTGGTGTAGAGACGCCCCCCGAGGGGAGCGCCGCCGGGCTCCTCGTCTCCTCGAGCTCGGCCGTAAGTTGGATTTGCGTGCGTAAAACCGCAGCGATGTCGAAGATAAAAGAAGAAACGCGGGGGAAGGAATGTGAGAAAAGCTCGGGATTTAGCGGAGCGGGAGCGGGCGGGGACGATTCGCCCAGGGCTCCACACTCAAAAGCTCAACATTTTGACGCTAACGCGCTCAGTCACCACTTTTCAACACATGGGATTCCATGAGCGGACAGTCGGAACGCAGCATCCCGTTTGTGCAAACTCACACGTCGCTCTGGTGTGTGTAGACCCGGTCAAACAGAGCCTCCGGGGCCATCCATTTCACGGGCAGACGACCCTGCAACAACAGAACCACAAGGATCAGCGCAACCGAGACGGGGACACACAACACGACTGTTCTGATCGGTGCCATGAGAGTCCGTTAGCCTCTGATGCCGACACCGTTCTCACAAACGTCTTTTAAAACGTCCGAGGACGGATCCCGCAGCTCTGACCTCAGGTCAGACGGTGGAGAAACTCACGTTGGTGGTCTTCTTGTAGTAGTCTATGTTGTGCACGTCTCTGGCCAGGCCGAAGTCGGCGATCTTCATAACGTTGTCGTCCGTCACCAGAACATTTCTGGCCGCCAGGTCTCTGTGGATACACTGAGGGAGGAAACGGGGACACGTCAGGACCGCCGAGGAGGCGAAGGACGAGCTGGAGCGTCTAGAGGCCAGCTCCGACTGACCTTCTGCGAGGCCAGGTACTCCATCCCCCGGGCCACCTGGTAGGCACACGACACCAGGTCTTTGAACGTGAGCTGCTCGTCTGGGATCTTGCACGTGTCGAAGGAGTAATCCATGCCGGGCGGCCGGCGGGCTCGCAGGTACTCCCTCAGGTTACCCTTGGAGGCGTATTCCACCAGGACATACAGAGGACCTGCAGGAGACACACGCTGACTGTCAGAGAGTCTTCCACAGGGACAGGAGTCCACCCCGGATGTGGGTGCTGGGGCCTCACCGTCCTGCGTGCACGCTCCCAGCAGGTTGATGATGTTTTTGTGCTTTCCAATCATCTTCATCATCTCCATTTCTGACACCAAGTCCGACAGGTCTTTGTCTGTGGCGTCGTCTGAGAGGAAACGAAAAGGTTTACAGGCGGAGCCAAGACGACCAGTAAAACATCTCCATCAGAAACTCCACGAACCTTTGAGCATCTTCACAGCGACGGTCAGCGGCTTGTTGGGCTTCTCCTTGTCAATCCCGACGGCGTCGGCCATGACCACCTGGCCGAAGCAGCCCTCACCCAGAGGTTTACCCAGAGTCAGCCTGAAGCAAGAGCGAAACCACCAGTTGGACCAAACCGTCTCGGCAGCTTCTCAGTATTGCTCATCAGCTTTTCTCACCGTGTACGAGGAAACTCCCATTTGGGGTCAGGTGGCAGTTCCAGCTCAGAGACGTTGGCGAGCATTGGCCCGTCACTCGACGACAGGCGGGCGATTCTCACCAGCGGCGTGTTGGAGTTCATGGAAGAGTTGGAATCCAAGGACACCTGCTTGGGTGCAAAAAGAAAACTGTTGTCGTTTCGGAAAAAGGGCGCCATGACGCTCGAGTGAGCAGGTGGACAGGAGGAAGACGGGAAGAACCAAAGCCCCGCGGTGGGGTGGGGGGGGGGACATCTGAGGAACAACTTCTGGGGAGTTTTCACAGCTTTTTGGAAAAGACCCCCCAGCCCGTCTGCGGGAGGAACCAGGCGCTAACGAAGACAAATGATGGACGCTGAGGAGGCCGGGCGCTCGCCAAGGTGGGCTGGATACTCAATCCATCAGCACACTGTCCTACAGGCCCGAGTGTCCTCCCACCATTTATCTGTCTGCTGGGGGAGGGCGGCTGATGGCCGTGACCCTGCGTTTGATGAATCTGTTTGTCTGCAGGAACAAACATGCCCACTTACAACCCTCAGCTCCTCCACCGCAGCTAACAGGCAGAGACACCGTGAAGCGTTAAAACCCCCCCAAAAACACAAAAACGCTCCGACCACAGTTTCTGAGGCCTGAAAAGCAATATCTGATAGAACATGCCAGGGGTTTATGGGGGATTGAGTCAGAGTTATGAAAAAGAAGGAGCGAACCAGAAGATTAGCTTTACAAAAACTAAGCAAAGATTACAGAGAAATGCAATAAGAGCTCTGAGAGCGCTGCCTTATAAGAACATTCATATGAAGGATGAAGAAGAGCCCAGATTTACAGCAACAATTAGAGCATCTCTCACAGAAGGAGCTTCCTGTACCTGGTAGGGCTGCTTTCAGCAAACCTCCAGAATATTCTGCTTCAGCCCAAACCAGGACGTAAAGGGGATCACTGAGGAGTGCACGTTTCACCACCGTCTTCCCATTTTCACCAGAACCTGGAGGCTAAAACCCGGACTGTGACTTCCTGGATGAGCAGAGGTTTCGGTGCTGCTTTGGTCATCGTCGCCGCAGCTGCTCTTCTTCATGTTTCTCCCCGACAGTTGATGGGGGCGAGTGTGAGAGTGAAATCTGAGACTAACACTGACAGTCACAGGGGGGCATAAATATCTCTGTGCTGAACCTGCTCCAAGATAAATGTGAACACATGTCACCGGCCCCCCCCCCCCCCCCCCCCCCACGTCCGCACAGCGTCATCAAAACAGCGTAAAGTTTGGGAGACGTGCCACAATCTGGTCCAGACAGTTCTGCTCCTTCCAGCTTTGGATGATTCGTTCCTGAATCTAGTTTAAGCTGATTTTTGTGGCAAATTATTAAATGTGGCTGCTGGAGCTCAGGGATCCAGTCTGTCTGTGGCTGATATTCAACCGATAGACTGTAGAAATGAAAAGGTTTCCCAGGAATTCCAGGAACTCCAGCAGCCAGCGCTGGTTCCAGGTCTCCGTATGCAGCCAGTTATGTGAACAGAATCTCAATTTGAACGTCAATAAAAGCGTTGCTGGTGAATCCGTTGAAATGATTTTCATCTCAGACCCACCGAGCCGAAGGCAAAGAGAGGAAGAGGGGAAAGTCTGTGCAAATCTTGTATCTACTTTCTGTTACCTGTCTCTTGAGGGGAAACTTGGACAGCTTTTGCACGGGCGGCGTGGGCAACGTCTTCTGCGTGGTCATCCTCATGCGGCAGAGTACGATGATGACAACGGCGAGGATGAAGAGCACGCAGCCCGTCACATAAATCAGGATGTCGGCATAGAAGTCGTCCTTCTCCGGGCTCACTTCTGTCCCGGCACAGGAAAGTCACGTAATTATCACCTTTTTAACACCTTTAAACTATTAAAAAAAACCATTTAAAGCAGTAAATTACGTTAATAGTTGCACATTCCACCCAAACAGTTTACAGGAAGCCATTTTCTGTGTTTTGCACGCAGAAGGTAATCGCCATGGTGACGCAATCATGGCGCTGAACCCCAAACACAGAAATGTCTTTAACCTCGTAGCCCTGAGACGTTTAAACTGACGATCGTTCTGATTTAGAGAGATTAAACACTAAAATGACGGTAGAAGACCAAAACAAAATGATGGGTCTCCTCGCACCACAAAAATTAGCCTTTAATACATATTAGCCTTGGTGGATTTAGCATCAGAAGCAGTTTCCTACAGACATCGCTGCCAACACCACACCTGTTCGGTGGACTGGCTTTAGGGTAACCTGGTTTAAGGGGAGGAGTGTGCAACACTATAGCAATCAAAAAGCTTGGTAATTAGGTCCAAACTTAAAACAAAAACAGATTGATGTAATAATTTCAGGAGAAATCAAGAGCCCATCGCCCCGCAGAAACGTATACCTGGAAGCACCGTCAGCCAGGCAGAGTGGAAAGCATAGCCGATAGAGTTCCCCGCCAGGCAAGTGTACTCGCCCGCATCCTCAAAAGACACATTGGGCAAGAGGAGAACCTCAAGCTCCTTATCTGTGGTGTTAATATCAGCTGTCTGTGGAGGATGAGAGAGGGATATGAAGAAGAGGAGATATGGTGAGCCCACAGCCTGTGAAAAGAAACACCGCACACCCCCAGGGGAGAGGACAGGAAGTGCTGGTTTCTGCTGACGGCAGCAGCGCCAGCACCTGAGAACACCCAAAGCAGCACCTGCAAGGTAGAGCTCCAGCTGGGAGGGTCTCATCAAATCCTAAAGCTCATTAAAGACAGACAGGGAACTCTGGAATATTCCGAGGACTCGACGGTTTCCATTAGTTTGTCACTAAATACAGCAGAGAGGTTAAATGAGACCAGGAGTATGTTGGCCTGACACCAAAGCAGAGCAGATGCCTTCACCCAGCAGAAAGGACAGCACCTCACTACCCACCCTGACCTTTCCCGAGCGGGAAAAGACTTTTCCTCTAGGGGTGCCTCAGGGGTCCATCACGGTTGCACTTTCTTTTTTTTTTTTTTAAAAAAAACACCCTGCTGTGGATTAATGGGGTGAAGCTTTCTTTTCCTGGTAGCTGCTTCAATTCTCCTGAAAACTCATTTCTTTAAGGACTCCATTCTGTGTGTGTGTGTGTGGTGTGTGTGTGTGTGCGTGTGTGTTTCTGTCCAAAGGTTAAAGGATTTATGTAATTAAAGCCAGACAAATTCTGATTGGCTCAGTATAATAATAGCAAGCATTAAAAACTTTCCAAGATTCCCAGATTAGATCAAAAAACAACATCAGCATTGTTTTTACTCAAAGGATCCAACATTTGCAGGTTTTTGCCTTTGACTAATGGCTCTTCTGATGGTTGCTTGGGAAATGCATTTCCCATGCACTTTCTGCTGTGGCCTAGCGTGCGTGTGTGTGTGTGTGTGGGAGGGGAGTGTATTTGTGAGGAGGTGGTGGTGGGCTTGTTCCCCAGGCTCTGGTAATGAACAGTGACACCCAGACCCTGTTATGAATCAAAGTCCTGCCGCATGCTTTCATATAAAAGCATATTTATGCAGCCGGAGAAGGCACTCCCAGGAAAATCAATATGTGTCTGACTGTGTGTGTGTGTGTGTGTGTGTGTGTGTTTGGGAGTGATTTGGTTAGAGGGGTGTGTATGTGTGTAAAGGTGGGACAGTGAGGGCGAATCCTTCATTGGCACTGCAGTAATTAACGTTGTAATACTGTTTGCTATTGATCTAAATCAAGGTTGGACGGATATGTAGCCAGCAGCTAACAGTACGTGAGGACAGGAAGTGTGTGTGCGCCCCATTGTTGAGCCAATCACACCCAGAGCAGAGAGGAGGAGCAGCAGCAGAGGAGTTTAGCGATGGCGGCTGGCTCTCGGGATTTACCTGCGTTGTGTATCTTAAGCCAGAACACCTTTTCCGACTTGCCTACAAAGTTTGAGGCGCGACACCAGTACTTGCCGGCGTCTTTCTCTGTCACGTTGGACAGTTTCAACTTAGTGTAGGACTCAGATTGTTTACTGACAAAAGTCTGCAGAGGGAAAATCGAGAAGCACAGAAAGGTGTTTAACGTGTATACCTGACAGAAGACATGAACATGTGACCCTCAAAACAAACCCTCTCATGCTAACTCGTGTAACCGTCTGGAAGTATCTCCGCTGCTGAAGAACTCTCCGATGTGTGTGTATAATCACACACGGATGCCGTGTGCGTGTGTGTGTGTGTGTGTGTGTGTGGCTGATGAATAATTAAACAGGCAAAGCTCATAAAGGAGAAAACATATCGTGTTTTATGGCTGCTTAATGAACATCCACAGCTCGGCTCCAGACGCCTCCCCCACGCCGCCGCACGTCGCTCACACTCAACTCTTTTTCCAGGCATCAAAAGCGCAATTCAAGCATTTCTTTAAAAACTAAAAAAAACATCTTGAGCCCCCCCCACAGCTGTATTTAACTCCTGCTGTACAGTCGACCACACATCAGATGTGGAGAGTCTGAATGAACTGCGGTAAATACTGTTTCAATTATGTGGTAGTCGAAAATAGAGCATGGAGCCGCGGTCTCGGCTGACAGCCCCCCTCCTTCATCCCTCTGTTTCTCTGAGTGTCCCCCCCCCCCCGAGCTTCTCGCCGTCCGTCCCCTTCTTATAGACGGCGCCAAAATACGCTGGAAGTTTCAGATATCGCTAACGTTCTGCTAACAGCTGAATCCAAAGCTCATCTTGAGGCAGAAGGTTACACAAACAGAGCGAGACGTTAAACGGGCGTAGCCTCGACGCGGCGACCAATGTTGCATTTGAATCATATCTGCTTGCACGCGGAGAAAATAAAATCTAACAGCTGTTTCTCTTGGTTAACGGAGCGTGAAATCTTTGGAGCAGCTCCTTTTAAAGGAGCAGTCCAGCATTTTATCGGGGAGATGAAAGGTTTGACACTTCAACACAAGCTAAGCTAGCTACACCAGCTTACGCATCTCCTCGGCTCTGGAGATTTTCTCTTATTAAACGAGAAGTGGGTAAATTCTCCTGGTGCCACATGAAATGAAGCTATTTCAGTCACGTTAAATATGCTGTTTGTGAGTGTTTGTCATCTCTTTTTTCTCTCACTCCCTCTCAGAGTCTCTCGCCCTTCATCTTTGCCCACCACGCCGTCACACTTTCTCTCCCTCCCTGCTGACTTTGCCCTTCCTTGAGCTCCTCCACTCATTTTTTCCGTGGCTCGGTGCCTCTCCTCCTCCTCCTCCTAAAACCACGCGACGTTGCACATCTGACGGCAGCGGCGGTTAACAGACCCCGTCTGTCTCTCTCTCTCTCTCTCTGTATCCCTGCGTCGCCACCACCGCGGCAGTTAACTTAGTCCAAACCAGATGTTTGTTTTATTCCCTCGTTCTCTCACAGGCAGACAAAAAAGCAAAGCCCCTCTTGCTGTTTTTTTTTTTGTTGGCGCCCGTCTGTTTACTCCCAATAAAAGACCTAAAGTGTGTCAGGACGCCACCCTCCTGGTTCAGAACCCTCGGGAGGCTTCTGGTCCGGAGAATGGCGCCGTCCCTGCTGTCGTGGAGCGCTTGTGATTGAGAAATGAATGTTTTAACAGCTGTAAGACGCAGCAACACATCTGGATCAAACCATCTGGGTTAATTGAACAATCAAACCGCCAATCTGGGCTGTTGACGCACCTTCAGGATGTGGACGTAGGGGGCGCCGTCGGGCCCGTAGCGGCTGCCGTTCACCTCCATGTGTTTCAGCCACTGGATGTGCGGCTGCGCGTCGCTGTAAACCTTACAATGGAACTCCACATTACTGCCCACCTCAACCGTCTGATTGGCCGGCAGCCCCGCCTGGAGGATGGGCCTGTGGGGGGAACGCTCTGCGGGGGGGAAGGTTGCAGACCTGAGCTGAAGCCACAAAACGGTGTCCTACTGGTCATGTGACCTCACGTACCCAGGACGTCCAGCTGGTAGGTGTGGGAGATGGAGCCGTACTTGTTCTGCACCACGCAGGTGTAGTTCCCCCGGTCGGACGGGACGGCGCTCTCCATCACCAGGCTCACTGCTGGTGCCGCAACTGGAGAGAGGACAGAAAGGTTCAGGCGGCGAACGCGTTCCAGAGGTTTTTAGGCTGCTGCCTGTTTCAGGGAGTCAGGAAAAAACCCCAGAAACATTTAAAACAAGCCTGTGCAGCCTCCCTCAGCCTTTGATATCCTTGGTGGAGAACATCAGAGAGGAGCATGCTGGCTGCAGAGCACGTTTACAGAGGTGCACAGAAGAGTTAAAACGGTCGTCCACCTGTTTTCTGCACGACAGACGCCAACGGACGAGCCTCTGGTTTTGGATGAAGACGAGGTTTTAAGATCGATGAGAAAATGCCAACACGGACAATCTCATGAGGGTTTTTCATTAGACAGAGCTCAGTCAGGACCCGCACCCCCCCACTGGTTAAGATCAACCACAGAGTCGAGGGCTAAACTAATAATTGGAAGCAGTTGGAGCAACAGACCGACAGCAGCAGAAGCCTGGAGGCAGTGGCGAGGTCAGAACCTGCGATGCCTCCACGGGCGGCGATAAAGAGGAACCGTCCTTGGAGACGGAGATAAAAAACCAAACCTTTGAACTAATTTAGAACCATCTGAGGTGGCACGGACGCCATGTCGATAACGTTCTTGAAGTGACACCCAGACCTCAAAAGAACGAGGGAATCTTTTGGAGAGAAGATGGAAAAATGCGTTTCTAACATTAGCTTTGAGAAACTTTGAACCCCCGGATCCTCCCGCGGCTCCTCCTCCTCCCCACATTCCCTCTCGCTGGCTTGGACGCGCACGCGGAAAATAATGCAGCAGTGTAAATATTATGCCTGTGTGCTTCGGCAGTTGCGTGGTAACGTGGAGCGGGCAGCCCGCTCCACACTGGCAGATTCCTCAGCTCCACCCCGTCTACGCCCTCGGAGCCGGAGTCAAGCCGGAGTCAGCGGCTGCTCTCAGGAGCGGAGGAATATGAGCCGGCGTGGACGCTCGGCCACCACCAACACCACCAAACGGACCTTCGAGGCAATAAACCAGGCGCGTTCCCCTTCGTGTGACACACGTGATGCTCAAACTCGCCGGGTTTTCTGTCCAATCACGAGGCCTTCAGGCCCGTTCGGAGCGGCAGGGTTCTAACCCGCCTGCTCGCCAAACTGTTTAAACCAATAAAAAGTCTTGGTTGCCACATTAGAGCGAGAACAACGATCCCGCGTCAATCACCCGAATTTCGCCAGTCAAACACAGCGTCGATGAGTCGGGACAGAACCGACGCGCCCGGACCTCCGTGGTCACGTCAGGACGCCCGTCAGATTCCTGGAGTTTGCGTTTGTGGTGTTTAATTCCCCCAAAATGGCCGCCAGAGGTGACCCAAACTGCTCTGGCTCGACAGCAGCGCGACTCCAAGTTCCCAGGATGTGGGTTGGGACCATTTTCTCATTGTGTTTTCTCATAACGCGGCGATTAACGGCTGTCACATAATTACGCTCTGTAAGAACGGTCTTAGCCCAGTTTCACTTTAAATGATTTAATCCGGGCCTCAACTGCTGCCACCAGCTCCAGCTGCTTAATCACTCACAGTTAATAATGTGCGGTCATAATTACCTTTGAGTGGCATTTCAGCTCTAAACCGGCTCCGTCTTTCCTTTAGCGCATTTAATTATCTCGCCCGTCCA
The DNA here is from genome assembly GCF_003711565.1 of Takifugu flavidus. Classification (NCBI taxonomy): domain Eukaryota; kingdom Metazoa; phylum Chordata; class Actinopteri; order Tetraodontiformes; family Tetraodontidae; genus Takifugu; species Takifugu flavidus. The sequence continues at coordinate 13,029,163 of NC_079535.1, forward strand.
CGCCGCTTGCGTTTTATTACCATGTTACACTGGCTAACTCCTGTTGAACCTGCAGACTTAGTCCCCAAACGTGATAATCCCGTCCATTCCAATCATGCCAGATTCCAAACAGAATTAATTTATTAAGGAGCTTATGCCGGAGTCATACGAGGCTTTAAAGGTTTTAGGGTTTTGGCTGCGGACCCACAAAAGTGAACAAGCCCTGGGAATGGACCGCTGCAAAAAGTGAGCGTGGCGTCCCGTCCGAGCAGACCGTCCTGCCCACTTTCTAAAGAATTCTCTGCTTATTTTTGAATTCCTGGGAGGGGAAACCTGCACTGCTGCTTCATCCTCCTTCATTAATCATCATCGGGAGTCCCGATTTCATCCTAAACAGCCCATAAAGGTCCGGGCATTTTTTGCAGCGTCGCAAACACATGAAGCCGGTCTCCCTTTATAGTCCAAGGCCTCCATCTTCACCTCACAAAATAGCCCTGTCAGAACCAGCGGGGCCATTTACTGGAATTTATGACCGTGTCAGAGCGGCCCAGCGGCCCAGACGAGCGCTACCGTCTAATTTGACCCGTCGAGAGCGCGGCAGCATATAGAAACAGTCCTCAGGGCCTGTTATTAAAGCTCGTGGTTTTTGGCCCGACATGCATCAGAGGAGAAGACTCTAAAATCAGAGGCAGGAGGGATAAACTGCTTCCAGATCAGTTCTTTGGCCTGTCCGGGACTACAGCAGGTCCTCGACGTGAAGCCGTCCAACAATAACCTCGCAAAGTGTAAAAATTCCTACGTGGCCAAAGGAGACTCACAATCCAGCCTGTGTTCAAATCTGGAGTGGAAAAACAAGGAATTAAAGTGCTTAAAGTCTTAAAAAGTAACCGTGCGGAGCCCGTTTAGGAGCCCGGCCCTGGCAACCTGTCAAAACACGGATTGAGGGCTCGGATGAGCGCAGGGTGACCTGAACGGAATCGGGCACAATAATTAAATTGTCAACTTCTGTCTCATTTGTGCCAACGCAGCACAATAACACGCAGCAGCCTCGGCTGTCGGGGGCCCCCGACGGGGGGGGGGCTCAATAGGCGGGCGCCACGCCCACTTCTGGAGGTGATGGCTCAATAGAGAGCTGACCCTTGACCTCTGGGACCTGCCCCCGCTGAACAGAGGAGCACCACTGTTGTCTGGGAGGCCTTGATATTTTAATCTCTAATTTGCTCGTTGCTTTACAGTCGATCACAAATATCCGATCCAGTCATGATCCTCACAGGTGCCGGGCCCTCGTGGTCGGCCAGCGGCGAGACCTCAGGCCAGGGTTAGGGGCACGGAGGAGACATGAATGACAGCTGTTGGTGACGAAGACCTCCCATCGCTCGCACCAACGTGAAAAGATGGACACGACTCATTCAGCCAGAATTAAGCATGGCTGTCAAAGAGGGGGAGAACGCCGTCACCCCGTGGACCCCGTGGAAGGAAGGCGGTCTTTAGGCCTCCATTGTCAGGCTGTCAGGAGTCAGAGCGAGCCCTCCATCTGGTCCTGACCCTGCAGATGAACTCATCCCTGGCTGAGGAGGCGGGAGGTGACGAGTGTGCTGACGTGGTCAAACAGACGAAAACCACGTCCGTCCTCACAAAAGACGTCATTCACCACAGCTTTAGCATTCATCAATTTAGCAAACGCCAAAGCTTCTGGGTGACTCCTAGAATGGTCTCCAGGGCAGATGCTAAGTTAGCATGCTTAGCTCTGCCCTCTGAAGGGACAAGAACAAAAGTGACCTCCGCATCAACATTAGAGGACTGGAACTGCTGGGAAGTGCAAACACAGCAGACGTTTCTGTCCTGCCTGAGACGGTCAGCCGGTACCTCTGACCCCTCTGGATGCGGACCTGTCCGTCACCCCGGACCCTTGCTCCATGCAGGTGACCTCGTCCCCCTCGCGGCCAACAGCGGCCACATTGTGACCAGATAATTGGATTTTAAAAAGAAAACCTTTGGGAAATGGTGGGGTGGGTCGGGGGAGGGGCGCGAGCGTGAGTGGACGGACGCCCAGAATAGAACGTCTCAATCATCACGAGCTAGCTTAAGGCTAAACCTGCTGCACAAGCCTGCAAATGGCCAAACAGAGTCGCTTTATTACATGTAATAACTAGTCTATTAACATAACTTTGTATTTTTAGCAGAACGCAGAAAGATTGGAAGCAGGACGGCCCAAACCTGGGTGGCCGTGGCGAGATTGACGCCCACGTCAGCCTCCGGTGCCAAGTGCGTCCCGCTGAGCTATACGGAGCGGAAAACCTACAGGAATCTTTCCTGGTGACGCGTTGACAGCTTACAGTGTCACGACTCTCACTGACACACAGCACAAGCTGTGTAAAAGGCTAATTATGGCTCCCCGGCTATTCATATCTGCCTCTAATGAAACATTTAATATCCCATCAGAGCGTGTTTGTTCTGGCTCGGCCCAGGTTCCGCGTCTCCGCTCCCACGTCGCCGTTTGTGGTCGACATTTAGGGACGGAATCTGACGAACAGATGGAACAAACATCTCCGTGCTTCCTCCAGATTTGTTGCTTTAGAAAAATGCACCCCGGCGTCGTCGGTGTCGGGAAGACCTCCCCGCCGCCAGCGAGCGGCCCGGGCGAACCCTGAGGGCTGGTGACAGGTGTGTGTGGCGAGGAGAGAGGGAGGGAGGGAGGGAGGGAGGGAGGCAGTTGCTGATGGTCTGCTGGGAGCAGATGTTGGAGATCTCTATAAGCTGTTAATAGTTGCCGGATCTCTTTACGTTTAACTCTTTAAATTCCAAACCTGCACCGGGGGGGGGGGGGGGGCATCTCGCCAACCTGGCGAACAAATAGAGCCAAAGGAAACAGCTAATATCAGTTTGGCTCACTTCGTCCTGCATCTACGGACGCTTGTTATCGTGTTATACCTCTAAAATCTCAAGCTTGAATCCCCAATGCTGAGGAAAGGGGGCGGGGCCTGTAACAGGAACCACCAACCTTCGCCAAATTGGTCCAGTTCTCGTCGGAGCTGGAAGAAGGCAAACGTGAACGAAGCGCTGTCGCTTTAAGCGGCGCCGTTCGCAGGAGAGCGAATCTGATGACAAAACTGAGCACCGCAGCTGTTGGCGCGAGCACGCACGTATCCGTGCACCGCTCTTCAGCGCCGCGGCTCGACCCCACCGGGTTTATTTCAGTAGGTTCAGATTGCGGTGGCGGAGGCGTCCGGTGCGCTGACCTTTATTTACCGTGGGAAGATCCTTCCAGCATGAGCGGCTTTCAACACTCTTCTCCGCGCCCGTCCAGTTATAGCAGGTCTCAGCAGGGGGTATCGCAACACCCACGATGATCTACTGACTGACACGTAGCAGCTCACTCAACTAGTCGGGGATTAACATGCCTGGCTAAAAGGCACTTTGATGGTGGCTCAAGATGGGCGGGTGTGTCCGCCTCCAGGGAGATTTTATGGTGGTTCTGAACCTGTAAATCACGGCCGCCCACCTCTAACCTTCAGCCGGAGAATCCTCTTACCTTGATGCCGCCCATCCGCTGTTCCCCCTTGAACTCTTTCCCGTTCTTCAGCCAGTGGATGGTTGGCGTTGGGTTGCCCGACGCAGCACAGCGGAACTTGACGGTGTTGGCAGCCGGGATGGCCAAGAGTTTCTTGTCCATCCGATCGGGCCGGGTCCAGTACGGCGCTCCTGTGGGTGAGACACAGAACAGGATGGTGCTTATGCGGTCCAAAAGTCCCGTTAGGGTCTGAACACGGCACCGCCTTTATTGTCTCGCCGTCCAACGGGTCTCAGCTTTGTGCTGGTTCTGTCGGTCCTGGTTCATCCTGAGATCAAAGCATTTTTTAGGGGAACAACAAAAAGCTGTTTATTCTTTTATCTGGTTGCTAAAAGAGGGCACAGCAGGGAAAGCTAGCTTCTCTGCACAAGCTTTCGAGTCTCCCACCTTGTTTGAGTTGCCAGCACAGATGTGAAGCTGTAAATCCACTCGAACCCCCCCAAACTCTGACAACCTGAGTCCATCATTGCGCAACTCGCCGTCCACACAGATACAGCCAAGTCCAACAGTGTAAAACACAGTTTGACAGAGGCTGAAAGAGCCCGAAATGAAGCATCACCAGGCCCGAACAATGCTCATCGTCGTCTTCTTCACCTGAGAACAATGCAGGAGCTCACGTGAATCCTCCGATCCGGAGAGTTTGGAAACCTGTCAGGGCGATTTATTGAGTTGTATTGAGAAGACGGCGGACAAAGAGAGCGTAGAGAGTCAGAGCCACGCATTGTTGCTGCTACTCGGGCGTGGAGTGGCTCATTCGCTCTCTTTGTGGGGCTGTTTGTGCGATGCCTCGGACAAAAGCCGGGGAGGTGGCTGACCGGTCATCAGATGTCTCTTTTACTCTCTACATGCTGGAGGAGACAGCGAGCTAATTAGCATCTCAATGACTACGCTGGTGTGGGAGCTCCAGTAGGATGAGCGCTAACAACAAAATAATCTGTTTGTGCTATTCTTCCCGCGCCTAAGAATGTTTTTCCTACAAAAAAATGCGAGCAGGTGTAAGAGCGGTTGAACATGTGTGACATTCAAAGAATAACTGGCTGCTGGAGACCAGAGGGACGACGGAGGTTCTCCCTCCCGCGCTCCTGCAGCCACACACAAACCTCCTCCACCTTAAAAGGGAAACGTCTGTTAGATTTCATTGCTTCTCCCCCCGTGTGCCTCCCCCGTCTCGGCGTATTTGGAGCGACACTCAGCACAGCTTGGGACAACCCTCCGAGGAGTCGGAACACATTGTTTTCTTGGCATCGCCATCAGCCGCACACACTGTTGAAGTTTCAAACCTCGGCGTTCCTGATGTGTGGTCCTCACTCCCGCTGCTGCTCCTGAACTCATCGGGGCTGGAAAAAAAAGAGCTTTTTCCTGCTGCTGATTTTTAAAAACCCAAAATAGACGAGGGTTCAGCAGACTCCGGGGTTTCGGGCTTCTGTCTGCAGCTCCACTCGTGCAGACTTCTCTACCAAAAATGGGATGGATGCTAGCAAGCAGAGGCCGAGGCCGAGGCCGCTGCTTCCCGGTTACACGGGGTCAAAGGTGGCGCAGCGGCAACCCGGAACTCTGGCTGTGGTACCGGATCAATGCTCAATCCCACTGAATCAGACGACTAAATAAAGACGCGTAAAAACGGATTTTATTTGTTTCGATGGATAAAAGCTAGATGCTAATGAGACGGGCAGATTCGTACTCGGCTTGTTTTTGCTCTATAGGAATCCGTCCCGTGTCTAATTGCCTGGATGGTATTTCCTCAGCAGAGGGGGAGCGGGACTCTGCGGCCCAGCAGGACGGGGCCCAGCAGGGACGGGGCCAGCAGGGACGGGGCCCAGCAGGGACGGGGCCCTGGCCTGCGTGCATGTGCAGCGGTGCTCGTGGAAACAGATTTAGCGTAACTGCGACTCTCAGCTCCACCTGTTCAGCTGTTACGTGAGGAGGGGAATCTCTCAGGGATCCTAAAAATACACCTGCTGTTTGTTTGGTTTACACTGGATAGTGGGTTCCTTTGCCATGGGGGGGGGGGGGGGCGTCCGCAGCCTCACCCGCTTCAGTTTAGCAGCTGATACAAAAGGTCCTGCACACTTTGCAGCACCTGCTGCGACTTAAGACAGCATCTGCATCTGGAATGTGCACTTTCTGCCCCAGCTGGGATGTTTTCAGTTTCGCCGCTTGTTTGCTTGTTGTCTCAACATCTGAGATAATTTCACTCAACTTGGCAACTTTCTGGTTTGGCTCCAGGGGGGTTTTCTGCTGATTTACAGCGCAGACCAGATTTTCGAGCTTTTCTCATGCAGCAACTATTCTGATCCAGACGCAGATTAAAATAGTTTTCTGTTACTAAATCAACACGTTTAGAGGAGCCGACAACCTTGGCAGCGGCTGCGCTGCGTCTGCCTGCTGACTGGGATCACATTCTCTTTGTGTTTGGACTCGCAGACGCAGCCCCGCGCTCGGCTTCCCTCCGAGTCCCAGCCCAGCGCGGCTGAATCAGCAGAAAGTCCTCCGTAAAAGCGATTAGCGGTAGCGGGACGATCGGCGGCGGCGGGGCCGAGGCGCTCAGACACCCGTCCCGGCCAGAGGGAGGGGGGGTAGTAATTGTGTAATTGTATAATTTCCCCTCACTGACGCCTGCGAGCAGATCCCAGATCACACTGGGGCTCTTTGAAGGCCGGCTGCCCCGAAGCGCCTGCAGGGACTCAAGGCAAACAGAGCCGGAGCGGCGGCGGCGGCGGCCGCGGAGCGTCCGGCTCTCTGCTCTCCTGCCAGGGTAAACAAGGAGGCTCAGGAGCAAAGACTGGTGAACATTCCTCCTCCCCGACACACACACACGCAAACACACTTATTTTGGTTGATCGTGCCTCGTTCTCCGTTTCCTCAGGTCCATATTTGGCGGCGGCAGGAAGCTGCAGAGGTCTCAAAAGCGACGTGTGAAGCTGCCCAGTAAGAACGCGCGGAGGCGTCTCCTCGGTAACGGCCGAGGCCTCTGGGCAGACATTCGTCTTCTCTGCCTTTCCCAGAAGGCTTTGGGAGACAGCTGAGCGAGTTCTGGAGGCTGGTGAGGAATGAGCTCATGGCCGGAGCAGCCGTCTGTCTCCTCTTCCTCTCTCCGCTGAGAACAGTCAGCTGCGGCGTTTGGGCGAGAACCTCTCAAATATCAGCGCTTTCTGATCGCCACCTTCCCTCCTGCTGTCGTATTCACGGCCCGACCTGCGGGGCCGGTCACATGACTTCTTCCTGCCGCCGTCGGCTAATTAGCGGTGGCTTAGTGGACATTAAGCAGGGAAAGGGGTTTAGCATTTCTGGGCTAATCCCTCTCTTTTCTGCCAGGAAAGCAGAGCCTCAGATGTCATGAGGTAGACTTGCATCCAGAGATTAAGGTTGGCCGTCTGAGGCTATTTACCGGCATTCACCAATAAGCTGCCACTTTGGCCCGTTTTGAAAGCACTCCAGGAGCTTTTAGTGGCCTCAAAAACTTTGGGTTTTTGATTGCAGGTGTTAATCTGATCCAGCAGCAGCAGAAAGGCTTCTGCATTGTTAGCCAGCAGCTAATTCCTCTGCTTTTCCCCTGTTAATCTCTCAGGATAACGACAGCGAAACATTAACGGGCAACACTGCATGAATACGGAGCTGGATAACGTTTTTAATCTCCCAACGTTCACAAAGGGAGCGGAATGAATGGATTTCAGGTTGAAAGTGATAGCAGCAAGATAAAAACAGGCGAGGCCGAGCGAAGGAAAACAGGCCTTCTTTTTCATTTCAGCTGCACAATAAGAGGATGGGGATGAATTAGGAAGCCATTTTAGATCTTTACGCCTCATTAACGTCGTTCCTCAGAGCCTTCAGAGCTTTTGCCTGTTGTCATCCGAAACAACCGGCTCATTAAAACTTCATTCGAACCCCTCCGTTTCAGATGCCTCGCGACTTAGAAGTGTCTCAAAGGTCCTCCTGTGGCTTCATTACATCACATCCAGGATTATTAGATCAGCACAAACTGATGAACGAGGCTCAAAGAGCGAGCCGCATCATCGCTAACTGGGCTCCAACCCACGCGCGGCTCCGCCCGCCCCCACGTCCCCCCCTGGACGGGGCGGCAGGTGCTGCACGTTAACCTCAACGCCGCGGTTCACGCCGCTTTTAATGGAGCTCAGGTTGAGCTTTTGACACCAGAACACATTAACATGTCCAGCTCCGTTGCTAGGTGACGACACAGCTGCAATCTTTGCCCACGAGTCCGAAAAATCTGCATAAATTGGTTGAGCGATGTGGCAAAATATTGCTTTGATTAGGGCGGCACGAAGAGAACCGTGGTTTCAATTACCTGCATCTTCCAGATCTTCGTCGTAATCTTCGTCGTCACCCGATGACAGAGAATCTTAAAAAAGACAAAGACAAACAAAGCGGATTTAATCTGGTGAAAGACGTCTTGTTCGGCCAGTTTAACTGCGTCCATTCATCCGCTAAAGTTCCACTTTAATCAAACATCCTTGTTCTTCGGGGGACACGAACTGTGTTGACCATCAGATAAAAGTTTAATCTGGGAAACGCAGGAGAGAGGGACACAAAGCAGGGATTTATGAACCGTGCGGTTCAAATGGTGTGTGTCCACAAACAAGCAATTACACACACACACTCACACACACACGCACACACACGCACACACACACTGGGGCCGAGGAGCCATGAATGAGTCCACAGTTCTCGCTCAGACAGAACAAACATTTCCACACGTGTTAAAAATGAGCGGGTCCATTAGAACCCGTGCGCCACGCTCCGGGCTGGAAACACCCACTCGTGTTACAGCGCGCAGGCCGCTGCTGAAGCTTAGCGTGTCAAACTGTTCCCCGCCGGCAGATACCACTGTTTTTGTTTTCGCTGTCTCACACATTTTCGCACAGACGATCTAATTATTTTGGATGTGACCTTGTGCGTTTTCAGGTTCGGCGCCGTGGGTCGGGCTAATGAGCGCCAGCTGTTTCCTCGGCAGCCCTGCTGAACTAAAACTGCTCCCGAAACCTCCAAGTTTGAGGTTCTGTGAAGCGCCACCGTCTAGAGAAGCTGCTCCGACTCGTGTTTCAGCGCTGCCGCTGTAAAAATGAAACATCTCACGACGCAGAAACGCCGCTCCTGAGCTAAAGGCTAACAGCTAACCTCTGCTAACATCGATAGTGTCATTTGAATGCAAATACTGGTGGAGATGGTTTTATATTGTTGCTAGCACTGTTACGTCTGCTGGACTTCATAAGAACAGACCTTTTGAGTTTGGTAAAATAGAAAAGGTCATCAGAGAGCCAGAAAGAGCCCGGCGCCAAAAATGAGACAGTTTCATCGGCCCCTGAACAATTACCTTAGCAAGCCGACATTGGCTTGAACCAGGTACGTCCAGCATATTTCACATTTTTCCCCCACAGCCAAATCTCTGAACACCCTCCAGATGTTTGTCCAGCATTTCTAAATCCTTTAAACAAAACTTTTATACCTTCCATATTGCAAATAACCCCTTTTATCCACTCACATCACGGCCTCAGACATGTGTACGGGGGCGGGGGGGCGGGGGGGGGGATGTGAACCGACCTCTCCGCCGGCTGGATGACGTCCAGATGTTGAATCTGATGCTGCTTCTCAATATCTGACACCTCCGCCGAATATTTCAGCGCTGCGGCGGGAGCAGAATCTGCCGTCCCCGCTGCGAAATGTAGCAGGGAAGCTAAACGTGCTAAGTGAGCTGCTCGTGCACGTGGTGACGGCACCGTGCACACGGATGGATGCTGGTTCCAGCTGATGGGACTGCAGACCCCTCCAGTCTGGAGGTGATAGGAGGATCTGCAGGTCCAGGAGGAGGAACGCGGGTGTGTGTGTGTGTGTGTGTGTGTGTGTGTGGCTGAATTAGGAGGGTTTTTTGCCACCCCAGCTGTTTCCAATGATCAAATGTTTCCAGCTAATTGGTTTCTAATTAGTTGTCAATAACGGACTCGGCTGGTGAGCGAGAGATTTACGGGGAAGCGCTGGGAGACTTTCACCCCCCCACCCCCCCCCCCACCCCCCAGTCCCCTGGCTCAGGAGTGTGTCCTCTGGTCTTCATCATCTTCTGATACGGGTCAAGTTGTGATTGACATGTTTCCATATTCTAGAGGCAGATTTTCAGTTTCTGTCCACCAGAGAAGCAGGACGAGGACAACCTGACTGGTTAAATCTGCTGAAAGGTCCCCGGAGGACGCGCTGTCCAACGCCAGGCTCACCTGTCACTCTGATGGTGTAGTTACTCAGCAGCACGTTGCTGCGAGCCAGCCGACACGAGTAGACGCCCGAGTCCTCGTACGACACGTTGATGATGCGCAGGATCCTCTGGCCCACCCGCGTGCGGTTGCTGGAGGCCAACGCGGCGCCGTCTTTGAACCAGACGACGGGCTCGGCGTGGTCCTCCATGTCACAGGTCATTTCCAGGGTGTCCCCCACGCCCAGGACATAGTCCTCCAGGAAGGCCGTCTCACTGGACACAGAGTCTGAAAAACACACCCAAGGTTTCACCGTTAGCAAAGATCAAGGTCGCGAATGTTTCAGACGTCATCACGTGTCCCAGCGAGCGTCCCTCTGTCCTGAAGACAGCGACGCAAACCCTCAAACGTCAAACATCACCTCATCTCCTCCACCAGCCCGGCGAGTCGGGGAAAAATCAACATGTTTACCGAGGACACGTCTGGACAAACAAACCCGCCCTGGCGTGTCTCATCGGGTCCAGGCGTCGCTCAGGAAGGACAAGGACAGCGGAGACAGCAGAAAGACGCGTGTGGTTTACGACGCCGTCGAGAGGGCCGCAGCCTTGTGGCGGGGCAGACGTGAGGGCGGCGCCCTGGAAACAGCCCTGACCCGTGATTAGAACACGGGACCTGAGAGGAAGGTTGGAGCCCGGAGAGGTCCGGACCAGAATTCACAGGGAATACATAATAAGGAGCGAGGGGCGAGGGCGAGGGGCGAGAGCGAGGGCGAGGGCAGGCGGGACGGTGCAGGAAGGTCCGGGTAGCGGCACCGGGACACAAACCCTCGCCGAACCCGCGGCGGCTTTTTCTCCCACGGCTCCTTCAACGCGCTGAAGTTGTGAATTGTTTTCTGTTTTATTGCTGCCCATAAATCTGCCGGAGATGTTCCGTCAATAAGGCGCGTTCCCAGCGCGGCCTCTCGCTCCGACAGCACTATTTACTGCCCTTTATTTTGGGATTTTTCTTTTTTAAAAGCAAAAGGCTCATTGAGGGGAAGAAAAACGCCGTGGCGACGGCGCATAAATCCCGGCCCCGCCGTGAATGGCTCGCTGCCTTCAGGCATTACTTACGAGCTGCGTGAAAGAGCAGAAAAGTAGGTCTGAAGGTGTCTTCATGTCGTAAAGCAGGAGGATCGGGCTTAATGGGGGAGCATAATCATCTCCAGAGACCCGGAGCTCACTGAAGGCCGAACACTGGCGCACCGGAGCGGAGTAGAACCGGCCCTTTGTGCTGCACACGTGTGCCTCTTTAGGGTGGGGGGGGGTTCCCCAAAACCCACCAGTTCACCCAGTAAAGAATGATCCTCCTCACAGCCGTTGAAGTTTCTGTTCAAGCAAAACTGGACGCAAAAGCAAAACATCTGATTCATCCAGAGGGATTTCAGATGTTGGTTCCGTTCAGGCGGAACAACTGCAACCCGCCGAACACGGGGGTTCGTCCTCAGCCAATGGGGGAAGAGCTGCCTCAGCTCGCCCGCTTTGAAATGCAGAATCTGAGTCAAAGCGGGTTTTCTCTCAGGCAGCTCGGCCTTTCAGGACCCATCGAGTAGCCGCGGATGATGTGAAGGTCCGGCGGAGGTTTGACGGCAGCGGCGCTTTGAAATCCGCTGGCGTAGGAGCGGCGTGGAGGAATATCCACAGAGGGAAATTCCTAATTAGTGAGAGAGCACTTTAAATTCTTGAGGATGGTCCCAGCTGCTGTGTGTCCAGCTGTTGAGGACTAGAACATTCAGAGGGGTGTGGGGCCAAAGCGGAGGGCCCGGGCCCATCTTCATCCCAGCAGAGCCAGTATGAATCACTGAACATTCACACTCACGCTGCTGGCAGCCATTAAAAGCCCCACTCGAAGGACTTTGGGTCGTCCGGGTTCTGCAGAACGTCAAGCAGAAGACGGTCCCACCACGAATCAGAGCTGACGGGACTCTGACAACATGGACCAAAAATGGCGTTCTCGCCATTGTGGTGCCTCAACTCAGCATCATTCCAGCATTGTTTCCTCATCCAGAGCAGCGTGTGTGTGTGTGTGTGTGTGTGTGTGTGTGTGTGTGTGTGTGTGTTACTGTTGCCATAACCTCCAGCCAGCTGGAAGCAATGTGTGATATGTAGTGTTTGACTGTGTGTAAATGTGGGCTGTGATGTGTGTGTATCATTACTGTGTGTGTGTGTGTGTGTGTGTGGTGTGTGTGTGTGTTGTGTGTGTGTGTGTTGTGTGTGTGTGTGTGTGTGTGTGTGTGTGTGTGTGTGTGTGTGTGTGTGCTGTAGTGCAGGCCCATTGGTCACTCCATAAATCAAGAGGCCCCTGCCCTCCTGGCCCTCGCTACCCTCTCGGCTCGATATCATAACAAATAGCCCTTCAGAATAATATAAAGTCTCCCTTTGAGATACGGCGTCCGTTAGCGCGCCGCTAACAGACTCCGTCTCTTCTGTGAGTCTGAAGAGGTTTATTTATCCTCTACAAACTTCTCCAGGGGCCAGCAGACGGGCTCTGGCCCTGGGGATAAAAAGGCCTCTTTATTTCCAGGCCTTCAGGTCTAACACACAGGGACCGCGTGAGGGATCCTCGGGGAACAGGAAGTAGTTTCAGCCAGATTTAGGGACCGTTGCCATGGCTACGTTTGCATCATGGTTATGGTCGCATATCCAGTTTTCGGACTTTTTCGCGGCGCACGTGGACGGTTTAAAGATTCCGATGTTTGTTTAAAAACGCCCGTTGGTGCAGATAGCAGAGGAAGCTAATACCTGCCGCTACGGCTAACAGCTGCCCTGAGGAAGAACCCCCCCACGAACACCTGAACTCGCTTTTCCTCAAACGCTTCTGCATTTCAGCCACTTCTGAAAGTGATGGATTCCAGATGGGCCCGGGGATGGGCCCCGCTTGGCCCCGCCTCCTCGCCACGGAGAGCCCAACCAGCAGCAAACAATTCAGCCGTAAACGGCCGCTTTCATTGCAGGTAATTAGCTGTTTGCTTCTCCCGCTCAACCCTGCTTTTAGTCTGAAAAGGCAGCGTAAATTTGTTCCACATTTCTGTCGTTAGAGCGTGCACGCACAGTGCACGTGGATGATTCATCCGTGTGTGTTTACGTAGTAAAGACAGAGCTTCTATATAAACACAGACGAATAATGATGTCATTATAACAGAGGCTCAATTTATGCAACACAGGATCATCAAAGTTACACAAGGAAAACCAAAACCTGGACCTGAACCTGGACCCGAACCTGAGCCTGGACCCGAACCTGGCCCCGAACCTGGACTCAAACCTGGCCCTGAACCAGAGCCTAGACCCGAACCTGACCCCGAACCTGGCCCTGAACCTGGCCCTGAACCAGAGCCTGGACCCGAACCTGACCCTGAACCTGGCCCTGAACCTGAGCCTGGACCCGAACCTGGCCCCGAACCTGGACTCAAACCTGGCCCTGAACCAGAGCCTGGACCCAAACCTGGCCCTGAAACTGAGCCTGGACCCGAACCTGACCCCGAACCTGGCCCTGAACCTGGCCCTGAACCAGAGCGTGGACCTGAACCTGACCCTGAACCTGGCCCTGAACCTGAGCCTGGACCTGAACCTGAGCCTGGACCCAAACCTGGCCCTGAACCAGAGCCTGGACCCAAACCTGACCCTGAACCTGGCCCTGAAACTGAGCCTGGACCCGAACCTGGACCCAAACCTGGCCCTGAACCAGAGCCTGGACCTGAACCTGAGCCTGGACCCAAACCTGGACCTGTAAGTCTCCTCGGGGGAGGCTGGGGCCGTCCTGTCCGATTGTGTCCAGCTTTCCACCACTCCTGCCCCCCCCTAACTGGACTGTGTGCCAACCGTTTGGCTCGCCCGACACCCCCTCTGTCGTGACGGCATCACATGACCTTCAAACAGGATCTGTGGGGTCCCTGACCACCCCCTCCCCCCCCTCCTCCACCTAAAAAACACATTTCTCCTCCTCCATTTCACAGCTATGCCGTAAATCCTGCTCATCCTGGAAATTCTCCCACTTCTTTTTTAATCCCCCCTCATTTTTATCCCTCTTTTTTTCCACCCTGTGCAATGAAACCCCCTAATCTCTGTTTAATATGGTTTGGCCGGATGTAAATACCTCTGGACAATGTGGTTAATCTGGGCCGGCCTGACAACCTCACACCGATGCCGAGGAGCCTGCCAGGAGGAGGTGGAGGGAATGGAGGGATGGCTGCGCGGAGATCAAGGAGGAGTGAAGAGAAGAGGGTGAAAAGAGGGAGGCTTCCCTCAGCTTGTTGCCTCTTTTCTCCCCCGAGCTGTTTCAAAAGAGCCTCTAAAATCGAGTTAGGGGCGGAGGCCGCCTCGAGCATCCCGCCCCGCCGCTGCCAGCTAGCCTCCCCCGCTCCTGCTCGCTAATGAGCATCGGAAGCTAACTGTACATCCTGAGCATCTTGGCAGCGCCCGTCGTCTTTGCTCCTTTCATACCCACGCGGTGGCCCCCACCTGCCCCGGGACAGGGCCGGGCTTTAATTGTCATTCCTGAAACGAACTGGCCTAGTTTCAATTCAACAGACAAGCGGGACGCCCGACCCTCCGGAGGCGGAAGTCCTCGGAGCGCTGCGCGCCGAGGGAGGTGACGGGATCTGTGCGGCGCGACGACAGCCGGACCGTTGCTCGGCCAGCACGACCGGAACCCGCTGACTCAGGACCAGAACCTGGACACGGGTGTAAAATCTGGGAAGAGCAGGAGAGAAGAGACGCTCTGGAGAGAGCGGACTCTAATTCCAGACAAAAGATGGGAGGAAACTCAGAAAAGATCCACGGATCCAGAAAAAACCTCATTTTAAGAATTGAAACCCAGTTTGTAAACCAGCTGATGGAAACAGTCCCAGACTCGCGCCGACTCGGCTCAATTGAAATGTTAACCTTTGACCTCCGCCGCCCGTGACCCCTGACCTGACCCGCACCCTCGTCCCCCCGCTGACACCTCTTGATGCTCCCCAGCTGGGATGAGCCGCCCCCAGAAACGACACGCTGCTGAGATGGAACGGTGCGCTCGTGATGGCGTGTGTGAGGCCCCGCCCCCGACAGGTACCAGCTCCAGTTGGGGGGTCAAAGCTGACCTGGATGTGACAGCGGCGCCGGTGGGGCTTTAACCTGATCACAGCTCTGCTGGTGAAGCTCTTTTCTGGCCCCCGCAGCGGCGTCCTGGAGCTAAAACCGTAACGCGCTCGCCAGTCAGGAAAGAAGGTGACAAAAAAGGCGGCGCCGACGGCGTTCCCGGGGTCTGTTGAAGGAGACGAGGAAGGCCTCTAATCCCGTCTTCCTCCCGGATCGGCCTTCACTTAGAGCCCAAACGGGCTGCAGACGGGAGCTCGCGGGAGGGAAGATCCCAATTTACTCTGATTTGACTTTTCCCCTCATAAATCGGATCTTTCTCCCCGGGAAAAAGCCAGAATTCCTCCCGTTCCAGTTCATTTGGCCCATAAAGCTGCTGTTCCCTGCGAAGCTGATAAAAGCCACGACGTCACCGTTTAAGGAGAATATGTCACGATAAACCCTGACAGACCCACGTCATGGTTTCCAGTCCTGCCAGCGGAGCGGAGGGAGTTGCCGCACGGGGAAAAAATGCAGCTCATCAGCAGATACGGGAGAAGGTTTGGAAGTTCTAACGCGGAAGATCGGCAGCAGAGTCCAAGAAATAGGCAAAATAGGAGGGAGAAGGGAGGCATGGAGCAGATGTGAGCCCAGGAAAGGAGAGAGGAGGTGGGGGCACGAAGGAGAGGAAGACACACACACACACACACACACACACACACACACACACACACCCTGAAAAGTGTCTGCTGGCTCCCTGTTTCCATTCACAGAAATGTAAATGTGCTGCAGCAGAGCCAGACGGGCAGCTCCACTTCTACTTACCGGTTGGAGGGAAGGGGGGGGGGCGACTGGGGGGGGGGGGGGGGGGGGGGGGGGGGGGGGGCGACCAGGGGGGGCGTTGCAGCAGGAGTTAAAGGAGGAGGGCGATGAAAAATAATAAGCAATTAGCTGGAATTTGATAATATTAATCGCAGTTTTCCAGCCCAGCTGCAGATCGAAGTTTCCCCAGAATAAGAGTGTGTTGATGCATGAAATGAGGTCCGTGAGGTCCGGTTCAGCTAATGGATCCACGAGTCCGGGAGCTTGTTAAACACTGCAGGGACATTCGAGGTGATGAGTTTCTGTCAGCACAGTCGGATGCACAAACTTATTTTTAGTCAGGCCAATAAACTGGCAACCAAAATGCCTCAAAATCTGCCGATTGTGTGTGTGTGTGTGTGGTGTGTGTGTGTGTGTGTGTGTGTGTGTTTGGGCTCCATTCGGATACAATCATAACGATAATCCGGTTACACCAAAGGTCACCACCACTGCAGATGCAGGTGTCAGACATGACACAATAACAGTGTCGGAGTTGACTCCGCCCCCTCCTGGAAACGGCCCCCTGCTGAGCACAATGAGCCTCTTTGTTCCGACCCAGTCGGCCTTATCTGGCGAGGATCTCGACTCGCAACTTCCTCAAGGGGAGCGTTGGAATTAGAAGCCAAATATATGCCGGCGGCCCTGAACCTGCTCCAGAGGTGGAGCTGAGGACACGTCCAGGTGTGTGTGTGTGTGTGTGTGTGTGTGTGTGTGTGTGAAGCTGCTACCAACGGGGAAGAATCTGAAACCGATGGAGATACCAGATACAGAGAGATTTATGACTCCAGCTGTGTCAGTGTAGCTGTCATATTTGTGTGTGTGTGTGTGTGTGCGTGTGTGTGTGTGTGAGTGTGCTGAAACTACTGCAGGAAGCGTGTCACACACACACTCAGGTGTGTTTTCGTCCGTACTCATCCAGGGGCGTTGGGGGCCATTACTGACATGTTGATACCATCTGCAGATCTCTGCCGTTCAAATCACCTGATCTGCTGATCCTGGATCACATGACCAGAGGCCGATTGATCTTTAAAAGTCTCGGAAACAAAGTATTTCATCACACAAAACTTCTTTTATCAAGTTTAAATTTGTCTATCATGCACCACTGAGACAGTTTACAGGTTTCAAACTTGTTGGCTAATACGCTCTGTTAGCAAAAGGCTAATAGCGAGCATTTAGCATCGCCGTCACTACCAAGATCGCTGCTACACACTGGGGTGAATAAATGACCTCATCATCACCAGCAGACAGAAATAACCTGTAAGCGTACCTGGGCAACGCCACGGAGGGACCACAACAGACCCTGGAACAGTTTCAGGTGTGTTCTGATTACCCGGCGTGCGTGTGTGTGTGTGTGTGTGTGTGTGTGTGTGTGTGCGTGTGTGTGTGTGTGTGTTTTGAACGTGTGAACTGTAGAGCCTGGGCGTAAATCTGGGAATGGTGCGGCTTTAACGAGCCTCCAAACGAGCCAAACAAACCCTGCTGACATTTACAGGCCTTGCAGGGGGGAGAGTGCGAGAGGGTGGGGGGTTAGAGACCTCACACACACACACACACACACACATCAGTGATTCTTACAGTATAGAACACGCTGTTATAACTGCTGCTCCTGTTCTACATTAATCAGATAAGAAAGATATTTTAATCCTTCGCTTCCATTAATGGACGTCCTGCAAACTTTCAAGGACACTTTTGTCCTCGATGTCCACCACCGTCTGACCCTGACACCCACCACCACCAGCCACAAACCTCCGCAGAGGCAGACAGGAAGCGGCGCCATCTGCCAGCGAACCACCGTCGTTTTATTCCTACTGCTCGTCCATCTGTGGACTTGGGGGAGCACTGCTGGGGGGCTGGGGGGCGAGGAGCGAGGCGGAGACACCTTCAAGGTGCAGAGGTCACGCAGGTCAGCTCCTCAGCTCCACCCCTTTATGCTACAGACGTTTGGATCGAGATGCTTTTTCAAGAACAGGAAATGATGTCATGGGTTGCTTTTGAACGTTTCCAATGAGCTAAATCTCCCAAACTGCAGCAGTTTACATTTGTTTCTTTAGTAAATCAACACGTTTCAGGCTCCGATCGGGCCACAGCGTCAGTTTAGTCTCAAACGGTTGGTTGTTCAACACGTGGAAGAGGGGAAAGATCCTTCTGTGTCATTTAAAAAAACTCGCACATGAAAGCGAATTAAAGGGGGAGCAGAGAAAACATTTGACTAACGCCTCAGAGGAAGATTACTCTGCTGTGTTGGTTTTTTCCTTTGTGCAATATGCAGAGATTAAAGCAAACACAGGCAGCGTTTACTTTGGATTGATCTCTGGGTTTGTCTCTGCCTCCAGAACAAAGGGGGAAAAAGACGTTGCTGAGCTCGGAGAGCCGAGAGGAGGCCAATTAAATCCTCCTTGTAATGACAATAAGAGCAGTAAATGTTTAGTGTGACCAGCACACGGAGCAGAACATTAGGCACAGAACAACTGTCTTAGCAGAGAGCCGCTATCTCACTTAGCTTTAAACAGTCCAGATGTTTTTGAAACTCAAAACCTTCAGTTAAAGACAGAAAATCATCAGTTTAGTAAGAAAAACAGCAAAGTTTGACATCCCAGAAGCTCAGATCCTTCAGACAGACGGGAAACATCCAGCTAACGTCTGCTACATGTTCGTACCTGTGGGCGGAGCAGTGGGCAGCCGGGCTGAGGAGACGCAGGGTGGCAGCAGGACGAAGAACCAGAGCGAGCACCACAGAACCGTCATTCCTCCGGACGGCGAGCTGAGACGCGACTCAGACAACATCCTCCGTTTGCATGCTGTCCATCAGAAGTCACCTGGGAGGCCTGGAGCGTCTGTCCCCAACAAGACTGCAGAGCAGAGCTGGAAGAAGAGCAGAAGGAGGAGAGGTTAGAGGGGACCGAGCAGTCGGGTCTGACCCAAGGCGGTTGGGTCTGGCCCGGTCCATGAAGGCTGCAGCTGGAGACGTTAGAGGGGACCGAGCTGTTGGGTCTGACCCAAGGCGGTTGGGTCTGGCCCGGTCCATCAAGGCAGCAGGGCTTCACCACTCCATCACATACGTTCCCTTCACTAATGAACCACTTCCTTCCCTCTACCGCCTGTAATGATTGACAGCTGTACTCCAGGGCAGGCGCGAGGCCCCGCCCCCTCCACAGGTACAGCGCAGGCGTGACGGAGAACCACAGCTCTCCGTTCGGCCTCTGTTTCCCCACCTTCTTCACAGTAAAGGTCCTGCTGAAGAAGAACCTCTCCAGAATCCTCTGAGGGCACCGACCCGTGTGGGCAACGACCACGGCGGCGCCGAGCTCAGAGGAGCCGGAGGGAGGTGAAAGTCTGGTCTCTCTGTTTGCTAAAGAAGGTAGAAACTGGAATGTAGCTCAGCGCGAGGTGCCCAGAAAAGCAACCACCCCCCTCACACACACACACACACACACACACACACACACACACACACACACACACACACACACACACACACACACACACACACACACACACAGCCGTTAGCTTAAACTTTAGCAGCTCTGTCCTGCCTGTCGAGCCTTGGCTATGAGTCGTCCACCCCCCCGCAGGTCTGGCGGGGGCCCTCGGTCGTCGGCGTGAGCTTCGTGTGCTCACACAGAGGAACATTGTCTGCACACACACGGCGTTGGGAGAAAGGTGCTGTTGTCTCGGGTCCTCGCAGCGGCGACCTGTGACTGCACACGGGAAACGCCAACAGGGACGGCGGTGATGGTGGCGGCGGGGGGGGCGGGGACACGCAGATGGCCGCGGCCTCCCAGCAGGGTTGGAGCTTCACTCCCCCACCTGAGGCGTCAATCCTCGCCTCTCACCTGAGAACAGGAGTCCGCGAGGCTGCTGAGCTGGTTTGCGTGGACGTGCAGATCTGTTTAGACAGGCGGCGTGACAGCCGGGACGCAACCCGAAAACAAGGCGTCCTCAGATTTGATCTGATGACAGGTAAACTGTGGCAGCCAAGAGTTGCGACACAGCCTTTACCGACTGGTTTTCACTCCCGTCTCATGCGTTCAGCGTCTCGTTTTGCACAAGTAAGCAAAACCAGCTGAACAAAAACAAAAACAGAGGAACGGGTCGCGAGCCCATGACCTTCGGCCCAGAGTTTAGGCAGAAACTAACCCTAACTCGAATTCTTCCATGTTTAGTGCGCTTTAATATTCCTCAACCGTCAAATCGGTGAGTTTAAGAACATCTGGCTGCTTCCACAGGTTGATCGGAGCCCTCCGAAGACTCCAAATCCTCCCGTGAGCTCGACTTTCACGCAAACACAGAAGTGAAATGCGGAGCAGTGGAACTGGGGAACTTTTGACCCCAGAGTGGACGCACAAGAGCTGAAAAGAACTCTTCAAACCACTTTGATTTCACTTCACAGCCTGAAGAAGCAGAGAAGGAGGAGGAGGAGGAGGGTGTCGGTGTCGGAGCCCAAAGAGCCGCTGATGAGTTCAAAGCCTCCAAAGTGTTTTTATGTTAATATTTTCTTTAAGCATGAAAGAGAAACAAGCAGGGTGGTGAATAAAACATGAACATTAATCATGCAGAACTATCGTCTCATTGTAGCGGCAGCTCATAGGCAGGCGGACGCTTCAACCGCGGGTTCAAATCCCCGTCAGCCCCTCCGAGGCCAGGCAGTCACATGAGTCATTCGCACGAGCCCACGACCACGACGACTGCGCCGGTACCGCCTGGTGAAGGAGGAGGAGGAGGAGGGTTCCAAACCCTCTCAAAGGCTCCAGCACCTTGGAAGCACCACATGAGGAGGAGGTGAGGAGAAGGTGAGGAGAAGGTGAGGAGCAGGTGAGGAGAAGGTGAGGAGAAGGTGAGGAGCAGGTGAGGAACAGGTGAGGAGCAGATAAGGAGCAGGTGAGGAGAAGGTGAGGAGAAGGTGAGGAGAAGGTGGGGAGAAGGTGAGGAGCTGGTGAGGAGCAGGTGAGGAGAAGGTGAGGAGCAGGTGAGGAGAAGGTGAGGAGCAGGTGAGGAGCAGGTGAGGAGAAGGTGAGGAGCAGGTGAGGAACAGGTGAGGAGAAGGTGAGGAACAGGAGAGGAGCAGATGAGGAGCAGGTGAGGAACAGGTGAGGAGCAGGTGAGGTTTGGCCTCCAGCTGCGACACGTCAATCACAGACCTGCTCCGAACAGTCTGCTAAACCAGCCTGTCAGATCTTAACAGCTGGTTCATCTGTGGTGTTTGGACCTTTTAACCCATAAATATTTCAACGTATTAATTCTCAACTCTTCTTTATTTTAGAAGCAGAGTTAGAAGGAAACGGGCCCAAATCAGCCAGACAAACCTCGGATTCTCAGAATTGATCCGGACTTTAATCCGCTTTTCCTTCCAAATCTGATACTTGGGAGTCGATGAGCGCTCTCAGGACGTCTGAGGCCGGTTCCGGAACATGAAGGGAGGCGATCTGAGGCCGGTTCCGGAACATGAAGGGAGGCGATCTGGGGCTGGTTCCGGAACATGAAGGGAGGCGATCTGGGGCCGGTTCGGGTTTTGGAGGCAGATGCAAAACAAACCGCTGTTATTTCTCGGCTCAATAGATGCAATTAGTCTGCGCCATTAGACCAATTACTCCTGAAACGCGACGCGCTAATTGGGAAAAAAAAGGCTCATTCTTCGTTGCAGATATTTTTCCCTCTTGTGGGACGTTCTTGTTTTCTCCGCTGGTGGATTTAAAAGGACGGAAGAGTCCAAAGAGAGAGACAGAAGAGCTGCGTTTGAAGCCGCGACGACTGATGCGCTGCTGGGGGAGAAGATTCTGGAGGAACTTCAGAGCATTCTGCTGCCGAGCGCAGATACGGGGCTCCGTCACGGGGGGGGGGGGGGGGGGGACCAGGGGGACCGGGGGGGGGACCAGGGGGACCGGGGGGGACCAATCTGATCGATCCGATCATGGTATGGATCCACGACCAGTCGGGAAACAGTGAAGGCTTTCATCCATGGTGTGTTTCACCACCCCAGTTTTAATACACTGACGAGGAGCTCAGTGACGCGCACACGCTCTGGTCCCACGCGCACACGCTCCTCCGCGCAGCGCGGCACAGGCTCGCCGAGGGCGCACAGAGTCCGGAGGAGCCGGGGACTCTGCGGTCCCGAGGGCCCAAGGACTGCCATGCACGCACGCACACGCACGATCGCCGGACACACACACGCGAGCCAGAGAGCTGTGTACCTGCCTAACATCTGTCTAACATCAATTATTATGTCCACGTCTCCAATACAGACCACCACCGTTATTAAATATATCAAAAATATTAAATTATTATTGTTGTTATTATTACGATTATTATTATTATTATTATTATTATTATTATTATTATTATTATTATTATTATTATCATCATCATCATTGTTATTATTGTTATTATCGTTATTATTATTAATGTTGGCATATTAATACTATTGTTATTATTATCTTACCTAAATGTTCCACTTCTGTCGGTACTACTGGGTCGTTCCGGTGGCACCAAACATTCACGTAAACCGCCTTAATTCTCCAGGAAACTTCCTAAACATCCACAAAACTTCTTTAAATTCCGTAAGTCCTCGTCGGAGTGAAGAGAGAAGGTCGGGAATCCTCCCCCACCGACTCGGCGCCTGACAGCCAGAGTCCGCCGCTGCGCGCACCGCGCGGCCAAACTTCAGCAAATCCCGGCGTCCGCTGCGCGCTGCGCTCCGGAGTCTCCAAACATCCGCGGCGCGCTCATGGCGTGCGTGCGTGCGGGGCGGCGGTGGGACGCAGGCGGGCTGGAAGCGGCTCCTCACGTTGGGGCTCCCGCGGAGCTGCGGACAGACTGCTGCGTTTTCCTGCTTCGCTGCCTTGGACCGACCAACTCGGACTGGCGGCTCTCATCCACCGGCTGCCAGTGAAGTACTGGAGCGGAGCTGCGGAGCAGAGGGAGCAGGAGGAGCTTCCGACTGGACCTTCAAAACAAAAGCTCTAATCGAGCCTGGCGCGATAATACCTCACATAACCACAAAAGTACACGCGTTTTAAAGAAGTACATACTTTTATCTGGACTGATGAGAAGAAGATAAGGAGTACAAGTGATGTTGGCATTTCACACAATTCCGAGCAAAGAAATACAAATACTACTGCTACTACTAGTACTACTACTACTACTACTACTGCTACTACGACTACTATACTACTGCTGCTGCTGCTGCTGCTGCTGCTGCTACTACTACTGCTAGTAGTACTACTACTGCTACTACTACTACTGCTGCTGCTGCTACTACAACTGCTAGTACTGCTTTTACTACTACTACTAGTAATACTGCTATTGCTACTACTACTACGACTACTAGTAGTAGTACTGCTACTACTACTACTACTACTAGTAGTAGTACTGCTACTGCTACTACTGCTACTACTACTGCTGCTGCTACTACTACTGCTAGTACTGCTTTTACTACTACTACTACTACTAGTACTGCTACTGCTACTACTACTACGACTACTACTAGTAGTACTGCTACTACTACTACTACTACTCCTACTAGTATTACTGCTACTGCTACTACTACGACTACTACTAGTAGTACTGCTACTACTACTACTACTACTCCTACTAGTAGTACTGCTATTGCTACTACTACTACGACTACTAGTAGTAGTACTGCTACTACTACTACTACTACTACTACTACTAGTACTGCTACTGCTACTACTAGTGCTACTACTGCTGCTACTACTACTAAATTATTGCCAAAAACTCTTATGGACAACAATCCTTTTAAACAAAACAAATAACGTCTCTAAACGTCTGGAATTATAAGCACTCATTTGAAATGACATGTGTAATACATGTGTAATACATGTGTAATACATGTGTAATACATGTGGTACAGCATGTCATCTAAATAAGCTCTTAATTACACACCTCCCTCGTCTTCTCATAATTAAGCCATCAAAAATCCTTTTCCCCTCGGGTGCTTTTATTCTGAAGGCGGAGCAGTTGCATTCGGGACTCTCTCTCCTCCTCGGTCCCGCTCCGGAACCATGCGGTCCAGGTCGGGATGACTCTCCCGGGCTGAGAGCAGCAGCAGCAGCAGCAGCAGCAGCAACAGTAGTAGTAGTAGCAGCAGCAGCCAGCAGCAGCAGCAGCAGCAGCAGTAGCAGCAGCAGCAGCAGCTACAGCAGCAGCAGCTACAAGCAGCAGCAGCAGCAGTAGTAGCAGCAGCAGCAGCAGTAGCAGCAGCAGCAGCTCAGCAGCAGCAGCAGCAGCAGCTACAGCAGCAGCAGCAGCAGTAGCAGCAGCAGCAGCAGCTACAGCAGCAGCAGCAGCAGCAGCAGTAGCAGCAGCAGCTACAGCAGCAGCAGCAGTAGCAGCAGCAGCAGCAGCTACAGCAGCAGCAGCAGCAGCAGTAGCAGCAGCAGCTACAGCAGCAGCAGTACAGCAGCAGCAGCTACAGCAGCAGCAGCATAGCAGCAGCAGCAGCAGCTACAGCAGCAGCACAGCAGCTACAGCAGCAGCAGCAATAGCAGCAGCAGCAGCAGCTACAGCAGCAGCAGCTACAGCAGCAGCAGCTACAGCAGCAGCAGCTACAGCAGCAGCAGCAGCTACAGCAGCAGCAGCAGCTACGCAGCAGCAGCAGCATAGCAGCAGCAGCTACAGCAGCAGCAGCTACAGCTACAGCAGCAGCAGCAGCAGTAGCAGCAGCAGCAGCTACAACAGCAGCAGCAGCAGCAGCAGTAGCAGCAGCAGCAGCAGCAGCAGCAGCTACAGCAGCAGCAGCTACAGCAGCAGCAGCAGCAGCTACAGCAGCAGCAGCAGCAGAGCAGCAGAGCAGCAGCAGCAGCAGAGCAGCAGCAGCAGCAGCAGCAACAGTAGTAGTAGTAGCAGCAGCAGCAGCTACAGCAGCAGCAGCAGCAGCAGCTACAGCAGCAGCAGCAGCAGAGCAGCAGCAACAGTAGTAGTAGCAGCAGCAGCAGCAGCTACAGCAGCAGCAGCAGCAGAGCAGCAGCAGCAGCAGCAGCAACAGTAGTAGTAGCAGCAGCAGCAGCAGCAGCAGCAGCTACAGCAGCAGCAGCAGCAGCAGCAGCGCAGCAGCAGCAGCAGCAGCAGCAGCAGCAGGAGGAGGCAACGGCTGCACCAAGCAACTCCTCCGGTTCTCCTCTTAAACCAGCCGAGGAGTCAGAAGAACCAGAGAATGAAGCAGAGAAAGTGAAAGAATTCCCACATAGAGGTTATCAGCAGGGGCGTCACTACCTGATAAACCTCTGAAGGGGCCTGAGGGGCCCGAGGGGCCCGAGGGGCCTGGGACATCTCTGGGATTACAGATCATTTAATCTTCACTGAAAGACACATAACCTCAGATTTTACCATTCTCTAAACCATAGAATTATTTCTTAATTAATAAAATGTTGTTTCACCTCTTTTTCACTTCATTAACATGTTAAAGAGTTCATAAAATCAGGTGGGTCGCGTGTCGCAGGCCTGTAAATTAGCGTTAACCAGCCGTTTAATCTGCAATAAGATGCAGCTTGTTTGCTAATTGGTGGCGTCAGGATGGAGGTGATAACACTCGGGGCTGCGTGGAGCTGAATTACTGTCGCCTGTTTTCAGACGGCAGCTTTATGGGCCCATAAAGCCGGACGGAGTGTGCCGCTGTTTGTCCTGGCTTTTTATGGCTCAATGTCTTAGTTGTGACTCTGAAAATGAGTTTTGTTTCATTGGAATTGCTTTTAACCGATCAGACAGTTGTGAAAAGTTCCTTTAACCTGACGGGTTTCAGCCTCCGCGCGGAATAAATGATTCACAGCAGCAGCGAATAAAGGAAATGACCTGTAAAACTACAGGAAGTGGCTTTAACGTGGAGTAAACTTGTGCTAAGCTAAGCTAACAGAACCTCATGGGAAAACCAAACGGAGAAACATCAATCCCGCCTCAGCACGGCTGACGAGGAAAACAAAGAGACGCGCTGATGATGAAGGCTCCGGCTCGGTGACCCCTCAGACCGCGGCGCCCTGGGAGGAGCGCCGGTGGGAGGGCGGCGAGCTCGGGAACAAAAGCCAGCCGGTCAGGAGGAGAGGTCATACAGATGGTGAGAATACTCAGAGAGACAGCTCCAGTACTGATGGGCAAACTGACCAGATGACCTCCCCACACACACACACGCACGCACACACACACACACACACACACACACACACACGCTAGCAGGAAAAACAAAACTCCTCCCTGCACCCCCGCAACACAACTTCTAATGAACACACACACACACACACACACACACACACCCTCAGGGATGAGAGGTGCGGCCTTTTCACTTCAGGGTTAAACATTAAGCTGGGGAACGTTTATTGTGCAGCTCTGATCCAAACAGGAACGTCTGAGAACTCCTGAATTTGTGTCCTCGTCATCATTTTGGCTGGAATGTTCTTATCACGCCGCATATTTCCCCCTGATAACCCCGCGGGGCTGTGGGGGCGAGCAGCTCGTACAGTGTGTGTGTGTGTGTGTGTGTGTGTGTGTGTGTGTGTGTGTGTGTGTGTGTGTGTGTGGACAAAAGCTCCAGGTTTAATCATCTACGTGGGGACAAAAAGGAGCAGCTCGGGGGAGGATGGGCGCCACTGCCCCAAACACACGGTGACGGCGCAGGTTGCAACAAGCAAACATACTGTAGGTCAGTGGTTCCCACCGGTGGGGGGGGCTCTTCACAGCAGGTCAGAGGGGGAGGGCAGAGGCTGCACTTTTAGGCCCGCGCGTTTAATTACGTTGGTGACTTTGATGACTTTGACATTTTTACGGCCAGTCAACAAACACAACAAGTTTTGCATTTTCTGCTCATTCTGATCCTGAAATTCCATCTTTTGGGAGTCTAAAGTGAATTCCAAGACAGATGAAGGGGTCGATTGGTTCTGGTCTCCTGGGCCTGGGTCGTGTTTGTGGCCCGGGAGTCACGGCTCCAGTAACGGGAGTCACGGCTCCAGTAACGGGAGTCACGGCTCCAGTAACGGGAGTCACGGCTCCAGTAACGGGAGCCCAGGAGAGGATGGGAAATGACCTTTTCGGCTCCCTCGCTCATTGCGCTCTCTCAAAGACCACCGAGTCGTTTTCACACTTGGCGTTTACCTCTCTGTTGGGGGGTCGGGGGGGTGGGGGTGGGGGGGGGGTTGGAAGTTTGACAGCTCGACTCGGAGCGCCTGAGTGTTTGCTCTTCTTAATCACTCACGAAGAACCGGATCACTGTGTTCACCAGGCTCGCGGCACAACTGTTAGCAAAGAGGCTAGTGACTGTGTGCAGTTAGTGTGACCTGCAAACCTCAGCCACACAGAACCCATTTAAGCTGAAGACGGATTGAGGTAATGTTTGGACCTCGCGGGCCTCCGTGCACGGTGCCAGTTCTGCATTTGTCAGTAAAGTTGAGAAGCTTGGTGAAGTTGTTTGGAACATTAGCTTCTGCTGCTTATTTGCTGCGCGGAGCTCCCAGGGCTTGGATGGATGTGAAACACTTCCTGCTGAATGATGCACATTAAAATATGAAGCACAAACGAGCCTTTTGCTCCCAAATAAATAACGGCGGCTGGAAAATTGGCGGCATATCTTGCTAATGACTCGTGGAACCTATAGATAAACTGTTGAAGGCCTTCTCCAGGTGTGAGCAGGAACTCTTACTGCCACACTTTTACCCTGCGTCTATCCTGCTGCAGCAGTTCTCATGCTACATCTGAACCGCCGCTGAAGGACGCACGCTTCGGCTTTTAAGAGGAACATAAAAGTTCTGCCGGTTCAATTGTGTGTCCGCGGGTCCCCTGAAGCAGCCACAACACTCCCGTGTGGCCCTCCAAGTCAATTAAAAGAAGTTCGTTAAAGATTATTTGTGGCTATTCAGAGCCTGTTTGGCCCAAAGGAAGCGGCGATGCTAAATCTTGTCTCTGTTGTCCCAGCACACAGAGGCCGGTTGTTCCGCGTCCGGCCTTGGCAGCTCCGCCCGCTCTGGCTTCCAGCTTCGCTTTGCTCCCCTTCTGCCGCCACTATGAGGCCGAGGTGTAAAACAGAGTCCACAGAAGCAGCGGGACAAAGCCTTCAGCTGTGGCGGGGCTAGCAGATGCATAGCAGGCACATGGAGCGAGGACGGAGGGGACGAGGACGGAGGGGCGCGGTGACAGAGGGGACGAGGACGGAGGGGAAGAGGATGGAGGGGATGAGGACGGAGGGGGCGAGGACGGAGGGGGCGAGGACGGAGGGGGCGAGGACGGAGGGGATGAGGACGGAGGGGAAGAGGACGAGGGGATGAGGACGGAGGGGGTGAGGACAGAGGGGGCGGACGGAGGGGGGTGGCGGGGGAGGAGGGAGGGACGGACAGAGGGGGAGGACGGAGGGGGCGAGGACGGAGGGGACGAGGACGGAGGGGACGAGGACAGAGGGGATGAGGAGGAGGGGATGAGGACGGAGGGGGCGAGGACAGAGGGGGCGAGGACGGAGGGGATGAGGACCGGGGGTGCGAGGACGGAGGGGACGAGGACGGAGGGGGCGAGGACGGAGGGGACGAGGACAGAGGGGACGAGGACAGAGGGGGCGAGGACGGAGGGGACGAGGCAGAGGGGACGGGACGGAGGGGGCCAGGACGGAGGGGACGAGGACGGAGGGGACGAGGACAGAGGGGGCCAGGACGGAGGGGACGAGGACAGAGGGGACGAGGACGGAGGGGATGAGGACGGAGGGGACGAGGACAGAGGGGCCATACGGAGGGGACGAGGATGGAGGGGATGAGGACAGGAGGGGATGTGACAGAGGGGATGAGGACGGAGGGGGCGAGGACAGAGTGGACGAGGAGGAGGGGGCGAGGAGGGGGCGAGGACGAGAGGGGACGGGACGGAGGTGGCGAGGACAGAGGGGGCGAGGACAGAGGGGGCGAGGACAGAGGGGGCGAGGACAGAGGGGACAAGGACGGAGGGGGCGAGGACAGAGGGGGCGAGGACAGAGGGGGCGAGGACAGAGGGGGCGAGGACAGAGGTAACGCCGCGGCGCCGTCCCACCGCTCCACTCCAGCTTGGTTCAACAGGCAGCTGCAGGAAGATGAAGGTGGGAAAAGAGAGAGCGAAGCTCCGAGTGGTGGAGGAGTGGAGGACAGATGGAGAGAAGAGGAGGTCCCTGAACCCTCCTGAATCACAGAGAGAGAGTGTGTGTGTGTGTGTGGTGTGTGTTTGATGGAAAAATTATTGCTTTTACTTGATGAACGACATTAAAATGAGCTCTTTGAAGGAGCCAGGAGGAAAACAGGCCAGAAACTCGCCAGTACGTCTCGCCCCACGCATGCAGCGCCGTGGCGAGCAGCCAGAACCGGGTCGGGGTGACGTGAGCGGGTCCGTCCGCCCCGCCTGGGGGCTCCTGCGAGCGGTGCTATCAGAGGAACGCTCACCAAACCCGCTCCTTCAGCAGAACCTCAGGAGCCCTCGGACCTGGTGTGAGGATTGTGGGTGCAGATGCAGCCCAGGTCTGCAGGGCGGCGCCAGCCATGGTTGCCGTGGCAGCAGAGCGCGCCACACCTCAGCGTTTGTGAAATGCTGCACATTCCTGAGGGATGAAGAAACACGGAAAGGAAGATTCACGCCGTCCCCAAGCTGCCGTGGGAACCAGGAAAACACAGGTCCGTGTCACCGTGGCCCCCCCCAGCACCACTCACCTGACCCCCCAGTTTCAGGTGTGGGTGCTGGGGGGTCGGGGTCAGGGTCCGTCGGGGTCAGGGGGTCTCTGGGGGAGAATTCCGCCCTTTTCCCTCCGGCCTGACGCCGTTTGAGTCACGGTGTGTTTTGGTTGCACAGACGGATTAAAGGTTCTTTTCTGCTGCTTCTCATCTGCAGGTTATTTTTAACCTGCTGTTTATTGCAGAACTGCCCCCCCCCCCCACCCCCCCACCCTCTATTCCCCTGGCTTTAATACACCTCCACTACAACCCAGGGATGGTTTTCAGGGAGCTTATGCGAGTGTGTGGGTGCGTGTGCAGGTCAACAGCACCAAGAGGTAATGGAAAGAGTGCTGGGGTGGGCGGGGCTTGTGGCGGCGCCACAGATTTCCCATGATTCTCTGCTGGCGAGGAGTGTGTGGGAAGGTGAGCGAGCGTCTCTTTCTCTTCGGCTGGGTTTGTCTGCGGGTTTCTCCCGTCGCTGGGAGGACAGACTCGCGCGGCCAGTCGGACCAGTTCCCGGAGGCTCCGTGAGCGGCTCCATCACCTGTCACCAGGTAGACGTTTTCCCAGCTGCCGGAGAGCAGGAGCTCATTCAGAACAAATGTTTCCCGTTTGAGCCGGAGAAGCTCAGGAGAACCTGCAACGTGCCCGATGGGGTTCTGGGTCTGGAAGGTACAGGTGCTGCCTGTAGCCCCGCCCTGAAGCGGCATGAATCGATCAAGGCTTCGCCGCAGACGTCAGACAGGTGTCGACTTTTGACTGGGATCAATGGTCGGCGATCCGACCCGTTGGGTGAAGCCGGTCCAGGTTTTGACGGGCGCTCAGTCACACCAGAACCTGGAGATCCGGTGTCTGAACGTCACAGGAAACGTTCCCGACGTGACCTGGATCCCGGCTCCGACCGGCCCGCACGATAAAGAGCATGAACCGATTGATTGGCCATAGTTCGCCGACACGTCTCCCCAGGGCCGATCTTTGCTCTCCGGCGTCAGCGTTCCCCACGTGCACGACGCTGCACGTGCACGCTCCGTCACATGCTATCAGCGCAAGAATCGCTGATGGGCTCAGCACCTCTGTGAGGCAGCGCCGCGGCATCGGCGGCTCCCCCGGGGTCGCCCCATCAAACGCGGCCCCCCAGGACCGGAACGCCGGCTTCTGCCTAAATGGAATCCTCCAGAAATGTGAAGGAGGAGGCAGGTCTGACCTGGGAGACGTGCACATTCCTCCCTGCTGGCCTTAGTTCTGGTTAGCCTCCCGCTGATCAGCCCCTCTGTCACTGGAGGGTAATACCCCATTCACTGGTTCCTTTAAGGCAGCAAATGGGGCAGGACTGGGGGGGGGGGGGGCTATTAGCTCGCTCTCTTTCCACCTGTCACACATTGGTGACTTTATTTGAGGCCCCCTGGCCAATATCAGAGAGATCTGCAGCGTCTCAGGCTAAGTGACTCCAACAAGCGTTGAGACCTCCCTCTCCTGCCCCCCCCCCCCCCCCGTGACTCCCTGTGACCCCCGACACCACAGGCCGCCCGGGGAGCAGAGGTCTGAGCTGGGACAGGGAGGGGGGGTCGTGAGATGAGAAGGAGATGGGCTGAAATGAGCTCCGTCATGCAGAAAACTGCAGGAGGGGGAGGCGACGAATACACACCACCACCCCCCACAGATATGCACACACAGCTGGGACAAAGACACACACACACACGCACGCACACACACACACACACACACACACACACACACACACACATGAAGCAAGAGCAGCTGTGACAAAAACCTTTGCAGGATTAGTCAGCCTTTGTTGGCAAAACACAAATTACAAGTCTTTAAGTGCTGAATCCTGTGTGTGCGCGCGCGTGCGTGCGTGTGCGTGTGTGTGCGTGTGTGTGTGTGTGTGTGTTCTACTCTTACAGTCTTCTGTGTTACTGAGATAAACATGAAGTGAAAATAAATGATTTGATCAATTTGATCATGGATGAAACCCATCATCACCTTCCACCTGTGTCTTCATCACCTTCCACCTGTGTCTTCATCACCTTCCACCTGTGTCTTCATCACCTTCCACCTGTGTCTTCATTATGTTCCACCTGTGTCTTCATCACCTTCCACCTGTGTCTTAATCACCTTCCACCTGTGTCTTCATCACCTTCCACCTGTGTCTTCATTATGTTCCACCTGTGTCTTCATTATGTTCCACCTGTGTCTTCATCACCTTCCACCTGTGTCTTCATTATGTTCCACCTGTGTCTTCATCACCTTCCACCTGTGTCTTCATCACCTTCCACCTGTGTCTTCTGGTATCTCCAGGAGTCTTTAGGACATTGATGTTCCTCAGAAACACCTTTGTTCCATGTGGACTTCGAGCCATCTCTGAGATAACCTGCAGGAGCTGTTGGGTATTGATCCGTATTGATCCGTATTGATCAGCGGAGGAGCTCCGTCATCATGTGGCTGTAGTTCAGGAACTTCCTCACAGGCTTCTAGAAACGGGATTTCAGCCTCGCTGACGAGTGATTCCCTCCTGTTTCCTCGGTGGAGCCTGAATCTGAACGCCAGGTCTCCACAGAGCAGCAGGCAGCTGTGAGAAGTTACCACCCTAATCATTTAAGCAGGAGGTCAGCGTGTCAATATTTTCCCATATCTGTGCCGCAGTGTCTCCTTTATTTACCTTCCCTCGGACTTCTGGGAATTGCATTCCACTCCCATCCTGAGACGGCCCGGATCACTTAAGCCACTGACCATATGTCCAAACTCTGTCAGGATTAGGACGTTCTCCACTTTATGGGCTCACACGCACACACACAGACGCACACACACGCACACGCACACACGCACACGCGCACACACACACGCACACGCTCACACGCACACACGCGCACACACACACACACCACACACACACACACACACACACACACTGATGAGGCCCGTCGCTACCGAGCGTTAATCTCGTCTTTTTTGCTGCCGTCAATCATCCGCTTCAGTTTCTGAGGTAAAGTTTACAGGAGGAACGTCGGCGCTCCTGTGAACGTGGATCTGCTGGAACAGGAGCCGTCAGCTGTAGCCGGCGGCTTGTTTTTAAAAAAGAAATCGCACACTTGCGCAACAATTCCGGTTCCAAAAGAAAATCACGTGTGACGTGTCGACGTGTGCATGTGACGAGCGTTTCGTTAGCGTTAATGCTAACTAATGCTAACTGCTTCTTACAGTCGCAGAAAAGCCCAGAATTCACCAGAAAGTGGAGGTGTCTTTTTGGTGCTGAGATGTTGGTTTGCTGCCAGCATTCCCAGAGGTTGCTGGTTCAGACACCAGACTCTAGATGTTCCTCAGCAGACTCTAGATGTTCCTCAGCAGACTCTGGATGTTCCTCAGCAGACTCTGGATGTTCCTCAGCAGACTCTAGATGTTCCTCAGCAGACTCTAGATGTTCCTCAGCAGACTCTGGATGTTCCTCAGCAGACTCTAGATGTTCCTCAGCAGACTCTAGATGTTCCTCAGCAGACTTTAAATGTTCCTCAGCAGACTCTAGATGTTCCTCAGCAGACTCTGGATGTTCCTCAGCAGACTCTAGATGTTCCTCAGCAGACTCTAGATGTTCCTCAGCAGACTCTAAATGTTCCTCAACAGACTCTGGATGTTCCTCAGCAGACTCTGGATGTTCCTCAGCAGACTTCGGATGTTCCTCAGCAGACTCTGGATGTCCTCAGCAGACTCTGGATGTTCCTCAGCAGACTCTAGATGTTCCTCAGTAGACTCTAGATGTTCCTCAGCAGACTCTAAATGTTCCTCAACAGACTCTGGATGTTCCTCAGCAGACTCTGGATGTTCCTCAGCAGACTTCGGATGTTCCTCAGCAGACTTCAGATGCTCCTCAGCAGACTCTAGATGTTCCTCAGTAGACTCTAAATGTTCCTCAGCAGACTCTGGATGTTCCTCAGCAGACTCTGGATGTTCCTCAGCAGACTCTGGATGTTCCTCAGCAGACTTTAGATGTTCCTCAGTAGACTCTAGATGTTCCTCAGTAGACTTTAGATGTTCCTCAGCAGACTCTGGATGTTCCTCAGCAGACTTTAGATGTTCCTCAGCAGACTCTAGATGTTCCTCAGCAGACTTCAGATGCTCCTCAGCAGACTTCAGATGTTCCTCAGCAGCATCTGTGTGAGATGAAAAGAGCCTCGATGACGCTCAGGCGGCCCTGCTGCAGGTCTGTGCTCATGGACCCCGACTCACCTGTTTGGATTTTTCAGGAAGTCAAAGAAGCAGATCCCAGATCAGCACTCAGACCAGATCCTGAGCTGCAGTCTTTAAATTCTTCAGTGTGGAATTCCTCAGCTCCTCCCTGAGGCAGGACGTCACTCCTGACACTCCGCGCCGCCACGTCTAAACGTTGAGCATTGAAGACTCTAAGATCTTGGTTCTGAATCAGCCCGTTGGAGTCTCAGACGTCCCGACGCCACTGACTGTGGTGGACCAGGCTGACGGGCATGAAAGGGTCGGTTACTGTGGCAACAGACAGAACAGGTTGATATGGAGCGTTTTGCCTGTTCGCCAGGTGCGTCGGCCGCGTGGAGGCGCTTGTGTCCGACCCCAAAACTGTTTTAGGGTCGGTTTTGCTGATTGGATCAACAGATGAGGCAGAATCAGCTGATCTTTGCGTTCCTCTCTGAAGTCCTGACTTCCTCTTCCTCCAGCTCAGAACCTAAAAAACAAGGTTCAAACGTAGTCTTTGAGCGCGAGTTCAAAGCCTCCGCACCCCCCCTGGATCTGGAGTAGAGGTTTGTTCACCACCGTGCCCCCCCCTCCAACCCCCCCCCCCCCCCCCCCCCCCAGCCCAGTTAAACACAGGTTTGTGGGTCTGCTAAGTGCTTTTTGTGTGGTGGCAGCCCCGCCTCTGTTATGACAGCTAAAAGCAGCTAACGTAATTGCTGCAGCGTCGTAACATGAGTGCTCGGGGGAGCATAAACACACACGTCGCTCTGAGATAGAGCCCATCCAGAATAGAAGAGCAGGAATAACCCAGCAATAGAGAGCAGGAATAACCCAGCAATGGAGAGCAGGAATAACCCAGCAATAGAGAGCAGGAATAACCCAGCAATAGAGAGCAGGAATAACCCGTAATAGAGAGCAGGAATAACCCAGCAATAGAGACCAGGAATAACCCAGCAATGGAGAGCAGGAATAACCCAGCAATAGAGAGCAGGAATAACCCAGCAATAGAGAGCAGGAATAACCCAGTAATAGAGAGCAGGAATAACCCAGCAATAGAGAGCAGGAATAACCCAGCAATAGAGAGCAGGAATAACCCAGCAATAGAGAGCAGGAATAACCCAGCAATAGAGAGCAGGAATAACCCAGTAATGGAGAGCAGGAATAACCTAGCAATAGAGAACAGGAATAACCCAGCAATAGAGAGCAGTTTAGCATCTACGCTAATCCACACACACAAGACTGAAGAATTAATGTCAATCAATCAAGCAAACGATCAAGCAATCAAGGATGTAGCAGGATTTTTCTCCTAAACTTGTCGAATGTGACTGAATCGGATTAATAACTGTAAAGGTGCCAGTTCCTCTGGGCCCTTTGTTCTCATGTTAGCTTGTTTAGACAGGAGTTTTCTCCTCAGTCAGATTAAATATTGCTTTAGAACGCTGAAAAAAGATAAACAAGACTAAAGCCGGAACATTTTCTTCCACTCCAGTGATGGTCACGGGTTTCCATTAAAGGGGGCGGGGCCATGTTTGAGCTGCATACAGTATGATTGTGTAGTGCTGAGTCAGCTCACAGGGTGTTTGTGTGCAGACATGGCGGCTGTTAGTCATGTGGGAGGAGATCTGATTCATGACCTCGTTTAACAGAATGTAAAAAGAAAAGAGACAGAGGGGCGTTGGCGAGCACGCTGCCCACTGCAGAAGCCCCGCCCCTCACCTGTGACTCCTCTGAACTCACCTGAAACTGCGGCACAGCTCAAGAGAAACCATGCTAACTTCCTGCTAAAGGATTTGACATTTGCATATTTTGCAAGTCGGCGCCTGTCGCGGCTGAAGGTGATGATCCGGCGCCGCCCAGCAGGCCGTCTGATTGGCTCTGAGACCCAAACTGTCCACAGGAAGGTGAGAGGAGCCGCCCCTCCTGCCAGGACGGTCCGTCTCTGGAGGCCTTTAAAAGGAGGATCAGCAGCTCCAGATGAAACGAAAATCCTGTAAATGGTTGTTGGTGGTGGAGTCGGCCCTCAGGTTTATGGGCGATTAGTCCTCGTTTTCAGCGCAGCAGCTAATTTAATCACCAAACAACGACGAGGACGTGGCGATATTGCGTTCATAATGATGTGGAGCAACGATTGCTGTGGAGGAGGCGGTACCGCCCGATAGAGCCTGACCAGTAGGTCAGGAAGACCTGAGCTCACTCCCATTGCTCAGACCTCATTTCGCTGGACGTCATGGCAACAGCGACGGTCAACGCAGCTTTAGCTTCAGTCGACGGAGGAGCCGAAACTGTGGAGCAGACGTGAGGGAACGCAGCCGCCTCTGGTGTTCTGAGGAACACGCTTCCTTCAACAGACCCAGTCCAAGAACGTGAAGCCGGCCCAGATGCTGTTGATACAATAGGAGTTCATTTTCAGGCTAACTGCTCATTGTGCTAAGGAACAATAACACAATGCCTCTCTGGACGGATGGCAGACCATAAACAGGCGGCCAAACCAGGCTGCTCGCGCAGGCTTGAGTCACCGTCAGCTGCTTAAAAAAGAACAGAATGATGAGAGCTGGGTGGAATCAGACAGGGTCCAACTCCAGCTCAAGCCTGGCGGCTCTGACAGATGCTAACGCTAGCACCGCCGAGCATCTGGACCTTTGAAACAAGCTTATCGGCAACAAATAAACGTGGTTCCGATGTAAAATCCACGTTCGAGGGGTTGGTTTTTCCAGCCGTTTGGGCCGTGAACAGGTGGACTGAGTGGTCCGAGTCGTCCTGAAGCGCGTGCACCTGAGCGCGAGCAGCGTTTGAAGCTGACCGCCGCCTGTCTCTCAGCTCACTTATCGCCTCGCTGCAGAGGCAGAAACGAGAGGCGGACGCAGCTGAACCAGAACTGGGTCGTCCCAGAACCATGCCAATGCTGGGCAGCAGGCAGAGTGGGACAGATTACACAGATGCCTCTGATCACCTGCTGCTCATTATCCAATCAGAGCCAGCTGGCCTCCACAGTAATTAACCCTTGGTTTCATTTCTCAGCCTACTGCCTGTTAAAGGTGCTAAAATGGGACCAGAACCAGTTTGAACTTCTGAACCAGCAGATTATTGGTTAGTCTGTGTAGCAACGTGGCAGATTTCATCAGCGTTAGTCAGGGAACGCGCTCCCATGGAGCTAGATCCAGGGTTTTCTTACCCGCTCGGTCTCCAACCGGCCCAGAAGTTCTGCAGAAGCTCCTGAAGCTTCACAGCATTTTGGACCAAACCCACATTTCTGATACTAATGCGGGGGTTTATCTTCCACCTCCGACACCCTCGGTTGATGATATTTAACTTTGTAAAAGGAGACGAGAGTTTGTGACGTGTTCCAGAAGAATCTGACCCAGCACACCTCTGCCGGTTGGTTCCTGGAACGCACGAGTCGCCCGTTCTGCCGGTTGGTTCCTGGAACGCACGAGTCGCCCGTTGGCGTTTGTCTGCTCGCGGCGGCGGCGAAGCCGCAGTAAAAACGTCTCCGCTTGTTTCCCGTCTGCTGAGTCTTTGGCCGCTGCTGCTGCTCCTGAATCTGATTCCTGGATCCAAAAAAGCAATATTTGCAACATTAGATGTGAATAAAGTCCCTTCTCTAATAAACCCGTCCAGTTTTATATTTATTACGTCTGCCTGGAACCAGAACCCCCCCCCCCCCCCTCCCCCCAATCCCGTCAACAACCCGGTTCAGCAAAAGTCACAGCAGCAGCTGCAGAACTGGCCTCCAGCTCAAATCTGAAAACTGGTTTCTGAAAATTCCTTCTCCAAGTTCATGGAGTCGTTTCACACGTGCAGGATCCACCAGCTCCCCGGGCCCAGAGGAGACTCCTCAGACCCAGGTACTGGTCCAGTCCTGAGCACCAGTCCAGCCCAGTTTGCCCTGGGATGCGTAGTTGCTCCGCCCGTATTATCGCGTGCAGCACTGGCGGCAGTACGTTCTGCAAGCACGAGCTCCAGAACCGGTCCGAACCTGCGTCCGGAGTATCGAGACAACTGAGCGTGTGTCTGGATCTGAGCCAAAAGAGGACGTCAAAGCAAGCGAAAATAAAAGCTGGTCCCCGACCAAAGTTCACCCTTTTTACATTTACGTAGATTCAGCGTTTCCGGATCGATCCGAAAAGTCTCGATTTATTTGTTCCCGCGTGATCCGCCGTCAGCCATCGGCGCCATAATTGGGTCTATTTTTAGCTGCGTTGCTCCACCTCACCTTGTTTTGCCTTCAGCAAACCCAGAGTTCTGGTTGATATTGCTGGTTTCCCTGCCAGGATTATTTTTCCGCTGTTCCATGAGGAATTCTGTGCAGGGACGTGAGGCTGGAGGAGAAACCCGGGAAACAATGAGGAGATTGTGATGCCAGGGAGTGGAGGTATTTTAGTATTAACCTTTAAAACGCTCCTGTGTGCAGCGTTTGTGTGGTGTTGATGGGGGGAAAAACAGTTTTATGTCCCAGTAAAAACTGGTTTACTGTGGAATAACTGGGTGTGTATTTATGTCTATAAAAAACCCAAAAACTGGGGGAGGACTTGGAGGCAGAGATGTTCAAATGAAGTCCGTAACAAACAAATGCGGGACAGAAACGGCTGTAATTGCCAGTTTTACAGTCTGCCAGCGGAAATGTAAGTCTGAGGAATGTTGTTCGGATTCCTGCTGTAACGGTCGACGGTCCCAGTTCCAGTCAGGGAATTAGGAAGGAAAAGCCAAAAACAACCAGATTTAAAGGCAGAGTCTCCACCGCAAATGTGTGGTTTTTAAATTTTAGCTAGCTTTAACTTTAAAAAAAAAACTTTCTTAAAAGACAATAAAATCATTTTAATGCCCAGAATTGAGCTGCGACTT
Source organism: Takifugu flavidus (assembly GCF_003711565.1). Taxonomy (NCBI): domain Eukaryota; kingdom Metazoa; phylum Chordata; class Actinopteri; order Tetraodontiformes; family Tetraodontidae; genus Takifugu; species Takifugu flavidus. Next base: position 13,067,561 of record NC_079535.1, read on the forward strand.
CAAACGTTTGTCTCTCGCACCAAGGCTGAGTTCGTTAGCTTATTAACGTTGTGTCATTAAGTGTGTGGGAGCTAGCTCTTGTAGCCCTGCCCCCTCTGCCCAGGGAGTGTTCCCTCTCCTGGTGCTGCTGTAGCTGTAAACGCACTGACGCCTTCTGACACCTGAATAACTGTTCTCCTGACGCGTCGGCCCAGTAAATAACACGTAAACACGTCTGTGAGCTGACCGGTTCCAGGCCGACAGGTTCTAGGAGAACACCTGACCCGCTGTTGCAGATCTGAGTGCTGGGATGGAGCTGAAGTTGCTCCACGTGAGGGCCCGCAGAGCTAAAACGGTCTGTTTAAACAAGCGCTGTGGCCGGCGGGCCCCCAGCTGCAGGGACACGGAGAGTCTGCGGGCTCCTGCGTGGACGTTTACAGCTGCTCCTCATGACGCCAAGCATGTGTTTTGTGTGCGCGGGTGGGGCTTCGGGTCAGCGTGTTATTCTGGTTTACCGAGCTATAACTGGGCGGTAACTGGGAGAGCGCTTTACCGTAACCTCTGACCAAAACCAGGGCCCTGTTTGCGTAGATTCAACCCAGAGTTAAGGAGGCCAGAAGGTCCAACAGCCGTCCCGTCTCTCCACAAACTGTGAGATGAACAACAAGCCCAATCACTGCCCGGCCCGGCCCGGTTCCAGCCAGGAAAAACGAGATCCATGGAGAAAAATGAGCTTTTAAGTTGTCAACCTCAGAATTTCGACCCTTTCTCTGACAATTTGATTGGAAAAATACATATTTTGGGAAGTTGGAAAGAGCCACTCGCGCCCTCGACTGCAGGAGAACCCGGACCCTTCAGAATCTCCAGCTCCGGTTCTCACGAACCAGCGACGTGAATAATGTAGCGACAATCGCTGATGGTGCTGAAGAAGGCGGGACAGTTTCTCTCTGGAACGTAATGAAAGCTTTCAAAGATCATGCTAACCCTTCAGTGTGTGTGTGTGTGTGTGTGTGTGTGTGTGTGTGTGTGCGTGTGAGGGACCACCCACACACGCCTCCGCTGATGCTGGGCTGCTGAATCAATGAGAACTCTTGCCGAGGTCGCTCACACCGCACGAGCGCCGATGCAGCCTCGCCACAGAACGAGAAACGGGCTTTATTTTTCTCCAGCGGCAGAAATGACAGAGCGAACTTCTCCACATCTTTAAATCAAACCGCTTTGTAATTTCATAACTCTCTGCAGACCCTCGATTTGTGGCCGCCGCTGGATGACAACGAAACGGTTTTTTCCTGCTGAAGATGAGAGGCTGCAGAAAAAGGCTGATTTTCTCTAAACGGCACAAATGGTCGTTTTTAAAGTCGGTCAATGACAGAGCGACGCTCCAAACGTCTGAAACCTGCACCGGCCGGAACGCCAGAGCCCCAAGTTCCCCCCCAAACCGGAGTGCTGAGTTTAGGGCTAATTACAAGCATGTGCAGAAAACATCAGCCTCCTGCAGTTTAGCACCTTGTTAGGAAACCACGTCAGCTCCGGCCAGAGCACCGGAGGCCCGTCTCCTGCTCCAGTCCGGGTCCAGGAAGACACCCCGACCTCCGTCATCAGGCAGCCAGGATTCGGACAAAAGACCAAAAAATAAATTGAACCAGGAAAAACTGCAGGGAAAAATAACCAAGAGTTTGTGTTTCCTTGACTAGAAGCCAGGAGGTGGCGATGCTACCTCAAACGGGCACCGTTAGCGTTCCTCCATCAGAACCTCCACGGTCGCTGAGACGCCGAAACAAGCGAAGAAGAAGAGTTGCATCCGTCCGTCCACATTCCTTCAGCCTGACTCCATGAAACCGCTCCGAGTTGTGACTAATTGGAGGTTGGGAAACATGGAGGCTTTGCCATCTCTGAGAAGATTACAGAGCGTGTCTCCAGAGCGTGAAGCTGCTGAAGGCCAGACCGAGGCTCCAAGTTTAGAGCCGGCGAAGCCGCCACAGCAGCAGCTTCTGCAGGCAGGCCGCAAACTCCCCTTCAAAACATTTTATTTAAAAATCCGCGCTGAAAACCAAACCCGAACTTCATCTCGAGATCTTGGACCTGGACCTTTAACAGCTGTGACACTTTGACCTCAGGTGTAAAAGGTCGAATTTGGTTATGCTTTTGTTGCCAACACTCACCCTCATTTCCCTCCGTATGCTAACTTTATATCATATATCGTTGACTTCCTGTCCGGATTGTTGCGCCCTCTCGTTTGCTCGGTTTGATTATAAACGTAACTTTTGGAGTGTGACACTGCCCCCAACGGACTGTACTGGTACTACATCCAGGAAGTGGAGACGTTGAAGATGGAGGACGTTAACAAGCATTGTTGAGGAAACGTTAAACACTTTTAAGAGCTTTAACATGTTAGAATTAAACTGCGCAGACGGTTTCAATTTGACCTCAGTCATCCGTCAGTGGCAGAAATCAGACAACAATATTCTGCGGAGGCCAAACTCATAATAACAAAGAGAGCGCACGTGCACACACAGTTTAGCACTTTAGCTAACGGCTGCTGCTCTTGTACCGGTTCTCCTTAAAGAAATCTAACTCATCTATCATATGCCCCCCCCCCACCACCACCACCACCAAAGATACTGGCAGGGCCATCATGAGATGAGCTTCACATTACCAGTGCATTATGGGTAAATGCAGGTCTAACTACTGCGGCTGCTTCAGATCGATCCATTCCCTTGTTCCTGCCATCATCCATCTCTTCTGCTGTGGAAGTGCTGATTAGTTTTGCCCCCGAATGTGCAGCTTCCTTCAACTGCAGGTGGTCATTTACTTCACCTGGTGGGTGGAGACGAAAAGTTCCGGAGAAAAGTTGGTTTTTGGGTTAATCACAGACTTTATGAAGGTTAAATACGTTCTGATCTGAAAAGTCTGTTATCATGCGTCGAAGGGGGCGGAGCTTCGCACCAATTTTCTGAAGTTTTACAAAATTACATTTTTTTGTACCATATTAAGGAAAACCTGTGCATTCACTCATGGAAACATTCACACACACACACACACACACACGCCTGGATCCCAGTAACCACCGTGGCCTCAAGCACCATCTGACTGGGAACAAGGAGGCAGCACAGGAAAGGGAGGAAACGTTCCCTAAATCCTTTTTTAACTATTAGGTTTTCATATAAAACTCGTCTGCGTTCACACAGGCGCACAGCTGCACACACATGTGAGCGTAGCTGCATTTCTGCCATTTAACGGCGACAACGGGCCGATTTAGCAGGAATTGCATCACGTCTTGTTTTGAGGCCACGAGCGGTAGTTTCTCCTCCGGTGCCCATGAGCCAGGCAGGTATCAAAGCTGCTGCTCATCTTCTGAAGCTCAGCGACTCCGGCGTCGCTCCGCCGGGTCAACTGTTTCATGTCGCAGCGTCGGAATGCTCCGATTATTCAGAATAGATCAAAGACTTCTATTTCAGATTTCCTTTGTAAAGATTCCAGGTCTTTTTTATGTGCTTCTCTTTAATAAGGGAGCAAGAGAAATGAGAGGGTTATGACGAGGCCCTAGAGGTTTCTGGAGAAAAAAGCCTCTTCGTTACGGACGATACGCCAAAATATTCTGATTATTATGTGGACAGAGGTGGAACACTTCCCATAACACCAACATGTGACAGTCATTTAAAAAAAAGGTAAAAACGTGTAACAGATATCAGAGCAAACTGGAATAACACAACAGAGGAATTATGAGTTTATCTGACAAAAAAAGTAAATGTAGACTATTCGTGTGGCGTCAAACTGGTTAAAAAGTCATTACTTAGTGGTACAGAGTGTTAAAAGTGGAATAAATGAGACAATTCTGGCTCTACTGGGGTCAAAGCTGCACTCTGTGCACCGATGAAGAGGGCGTCTATAGGTCGGCCACCACAGGCCACACACGCTCCGTATATTTATCCCCCGCGTCTCCAGCGAGTTTTCCTTTCGTCACAACTTTTCTGAGGCTCTTTTCAAAGCGCCTGTAAATGCTGCCAGTGTGGCCCAATAACAGGCGCCCTCTTCATTCTGAACGTCACCTCCGTCTTCCTGAAGGACCCGACGCGCTCTCACGGCGTCTGCGAGTTCCTGTGCGTTGCTGCAGGAAACCTCTGTTTGCTTTGACCTGATGCTTTATTTCATCCCCACCTCCTGCTGTGATCGCTGCTCCTTTAGGGAAGTTCCTCCCCTACATGAGACTTTGGGCTGGTTCTTCCATACTGAGGAGCTGGGAATATGAACAGAATATATATTAACTATAGTCTTTAATCCAGCCCATAACCCCAAGTTTGGGTTTGTCCTGAGGTGCCCGAGGAGCGGAGTGTTCACAGGAAGTAGCTGTAGCTCCTGTCTCCTCTCTCTCCCAGAAGATGGTTGGTGTCAGCTCCTCCTCTGAGGTTCTTCTCTGAGGTTCTTCTCTGAGATTCTTCTCTGAGGTTCTCCTCTGAGGTTCTTCTCTGAGGTTCTTCTCTGAGGTTCTCCTCTGTGGTTCTTCTCTGAGGTTCTTCTCTGAGATTCTTCTCTCTGGTTCTTCTCTGCAGTTCTTCTCTCTGGTTCCTCTCTGAGATTCTTCTCTCTGGTTCTTCTCTGCGGACCTACTATGGAGGAGACACTTGTGAATCTTGCAGATTTTCATTATTAATCCAACAAAAAAACCTTCTAGAACGAATCTTCTTGGCCAAATGTTGGTAAATCCGTTTTCTTCTTCTCTGGCAGTTGAACAGAATGAAATGATAAAGAGAATAAGCCCGGTGAGGTTGGAGTGAGCCTGCTGATGGCCATGGCGAAGGTCGGCGCCTGTTTACGCTCAGCACGGAGCCTTTTTTTGCCTTCTGCGGCGACTCACGTGGCGCCCTGGATACCACATCCTCCACCTCACAAAGATAAAACTTTTCTGCCTCCCGTCAAACCCTCGGCCGGCCGTCGCTTCCACACAAACTCTGGCAGGTTCGTGCTGCTGGACTCCGTCCACAGATGCCTCCACCGACTCTCCGACACGGATGTGAGCTGAAGAGGTGAAGAGGAGCTGAGCATTTCTCTCTCTGGCTGTGACAGGCGCAGGGGAATTTTCCATCGCACGACAGATGACCCTAAATATTTACACTGCTTGGCAGAAGGCGGCCTGGGATTTGGCTCCCATCACCCTCAGACTGGAGCCTAGTGGTGGCTGCTCCTCCTCTCTTTAACCCCCCCTGGAGCCTGAGCCGTATCACTGACTCCTGTTCCAGACGGGTTCTCTCCATTCTAACAGATATCTGTCAGGGTTCGGAGGGCAACTCTGGCTGGAACCTGTTGTCCTCACACAGAACTCCGCTGGTTCCACCTCTGCTTCATTCCAGACAAACTGGGAGAGAGTGAGAAGCCAGATGTGGAACGGTGGCAGGCTCAGAGGACAGGACGGCTGCCAGGACACTTTTCACCTTCTCAGGCTGTTGAGGCTAAACCTTGACAATGTCTCCACCAAACCATGATGGAGTGATACCCACAGCCTGTGTGTTTTTAGTCGTCTGCAGTTATTCCTGTGTGACGTAAGACGCCCACAGCCGACGGAACCACCGTTGCTGCCTCCTTTTCTCTGATAGTTTGCTGGGGTTTTATTGCTGTTGGACTGCCTGGGCTGCTGTGCCGATGGAGAGTTGTTAACTTTAACAGGCTCCGTCTAGCAGAAGTCAGACAGACAAACTGGCCGTCAGAAATGTCATTACTGGGACACAGACGTGGCGGAAACACGACGGATTTGAGAGGATGCAAATGAGCGCTGGAAACGCTCTGCTCCACTTTTTTACTCACACGTCCAATCGCTTCCCACATGTCAATCATCTTAGTGGCTCTGATGACACGGACGCATCACATGTCACCCCAAACGTCCCGGTCAGTACAGTTTAATAGGCTCGCCACATCAGTGAACATGCCAGCAGGAAGTCTGTGCTTCCATTTAAAGGATCAACAGTTCAGGGCCGTCACCGCTGTGGCAGGTTTACCAGTGAACACCGCCCTCGTTCCCCTGCACAGAACAATAAAGCTGCTCCGAACTGGACGGAGACGCTTGGTCCAATAATGGGACTCAATCATCAAAGGTGGCGCGAGGTGTTTAACAGGTGCTGCAACAAAACCAACCAGGGCTTTGGGATCAACCCAGGTTTTGATCATTTGCCACAGCCTCTGTCACACCGAGGCGGGCTACTCTACTGTGTGTGTGTGTGTGTGTGCGTCTGTGTGGGGCTGTTTAATCCGACCTGTTGGTCCTCAGCCAGCTGCCGGCTGAATGAGGACTGGCTCACTCTGTTGTTGGCCCATTGTTCCCTCACCAGCGCTCGGACTGGAGAGCTTTTTGTTGGCAGCTCTTGGAGCTGCTGCCCGGTCACTAACGTCTCTCCTGGGCTGTTGTTGACCATCTGTTGAGGAGAGCATCACCTCAGCTCTGTAGCTGTGTGTCACGGGCAATGATACCGTTTTAGCAGGGTAACGGCACACAACCTACAATGGAGCAGAAACGGTCAGCCAAGAATCACATTAACTAATCAAAAGTGAATCGGAGGTTCTAAATTCTCTTCTGGTGTCTGCAGAACATGTGATGATCTTCTCTTCGTTGGTGCTGCCTGGTGCAGAAGCTACTCTAACCCACAACTATGCAAGAAGATGATTGGAGCCCAAATCCTATTCTCAATTTCCACATGAATAGTGGGCTTTAGAACCCCACACACCCACCCACACACACCCAGGTGGGCTGGTCTTAGAGCTGTGGGTAGGAGTGATCGTGCTGGCCCATCACAATGGCTAATCCACGGGCTAAACACTCAAAGCCGTGATCTATGTGTTCTGATCCTGGCTGTGTGAACAGTTGTCACGAATCGGGCGACTCTGGATAAACAGGCGGTCGGCCCCTAACTCACGTCGTCCTCGGCGGAATGTGGAACCACATCAGCCCCGTTCCTGTTCTGTCCAGAAGCCTCTGGAGCTCCTGGACAGCCGACCTACTGTTGCAGCAGAAACCCTTTGTTCGTTCTTGACAGTCGCCGTGCTGCTACATTTGTCCCTAAAGTTCTCAGCGGCGTTCCTCTGATGCTTTCCATCACATTCGAACCATAAAGTGACTCTGTTGCATGAAAGTTAAGACTCTTGGCCCTCGACTGGCTCAACAACCCCCCCCCCCTTCCCAGTTCTCAAGAAGCCCTCTCAGGTTGTTTGCTCAGGCTGTTGCTCTGAAGACAGCCCTCTCATTTTAGATGTTCTTTTCCCAGGCGGGAGCTGCCGGCTACATGTTTGCTTTTGCTCGGCTCTCAAAGGCCACATTCACCTCAGGGCCTGAGCAGAAAGGCAGCGCGCTGTATGAAAGTATGCAGATCAGGGTGGGCCGCGCCACTTTAAAAGTGCCTGTTCGGTTTGAGCAAGCAGGGGATGAGTTGTCTGTTTATTCCTTCAGGAGAACGTCTCTGGTCAGATCTGGGAACGTGTGAAATGCTCAGAATTGAAGCGACAAATATTTGATGCTGCTCTCTGATGCTTTGGCCTGTTTTTGGTTAAAATGAAAGGGGGAGTTCAGTCCGTCACCCTTTGGATCACCCTGAGGATAAAAAGTGGACCTGGAGGTCCTGGAGGTTCTGCAGAGCGAAACGTAATCATCCAAATGCACAAACACGACAATTGAAATCATGGTATGTCAGATTACCCTGTGGAGTCTTATTGTTGTCTTTTCCTTGTACTCAAATACTTCTCTTGAGTGCAAACTACAGTAAAACATTGTTACTATGGCAACATATGCGGAAACCATCACCCATCAGGAAGTCAGCCTCACAGCATTGTGAGCCTAAAGCATCAGTGCTAAATCTAAAATGGGTTTGAGTAGAAGCGGGTTTCAACAAAAGAAAAAAGGCGGGAGCTGTTGTGGTGATTTAGGGACTAACTCTACGCCGACGATGTTCCGCTCTTCCTTTCAGAACTTCTTGTTTCTGCTGACAAAGTGTTTCAAGTTCACCTGACTGATGCGATCCAGCTAATCAGTGAAAGCACCTGGTGCTCCGCGACCAGTCTGCCTCGCCTGAATGGCCTGTTTTTCTTTGCAGGTATCGCTGTCTGTCGCTTCGCGGCTGCACCTCCAAACAAAATGCTTCCTGCGGGTCGCCGCGCTCTGTGCAGCTATTTCTGAAGCGGTGTGCACAAACAGAAAGGCTGCGCACAATGGGCAGCATGCAGTGAAGTGGAGGCTATAATGAGGCAGATGTCTGGCTATTGGAGCCCACTGCAGATGGGGGGGTGGCAGGGGGGCTTCACCCTCTCTCTCCCTCTCTTTTCTCCTCTGCATCTCATGGCCTCTCGCTCATTCTTACGCTCTTGCAAACATGTGAATGTGAAGATGTGAAAACACACTTACACACACACCCCACCGCCACCACCGCTTTTAATTATCCCACTCCAAATCCACCGCTCCATTAGTAGCTCTATAATAGTGTCCCCCGCTCGCCACCCCCTCCGCGGCTCCTCGCCATTCAAGTCGGGGGGGAGAGAAGCTGCCCTTTGAGCCCCTGTCAGCCTCCTTGGCCGGGGTCTCCAGGTTCTCACATTCTCTCTCCCGTCCAATCAGGGCCCGGCGTGGAGACCCGGCCCAATTAGATGACAGCATCCTGCCAGAAGAAGAGAGGGGGAATAAAGCCAATCGCTGCCAGTAATTTATTCATATTCCCTCCAGGGACCATCCCTGCTGGAATGCACCACGTTTTTATACAGAGGAGAATGAGAGAATGTCGAACAATTAAACACATATAAATATGACGCAGAAAAGTGTGTGTGTGTGTGTGTCTCTGTGTGTGTGTGTTTAATCTCTGCTCCAAAAACTGTTTTTGAACTCTTCGTTTGTCTCGATTTATTGTTAAGAGTTGTTTATCACCAAGATGGGAATGAGGAGGATCAGCAGAAACACCTCTTCCAAGCCTTGGAAAACAGCGTGGTGGTTGGATTCAAGCTCCGACGAGGGTCACGTGATCACATGGAGCTCTGCAGCTTTGTGAAGCAGCGTTCATCCACACCGACAGCATAACTTGCATCAGTAATCCTCCTCCTCCACATTATGTAGCTCTTCAGGGGTGGTGCAGCATGTTGGTGATGCCTCTGCTAGCCTCAAAGCTAGCCTCAAAGCTAGCCTCAAAGCTAGCCTGTGTTAGCCTCAGTGCTAGCTGGGCCTCGGCCATGTTTCCTGTTATTTGCCACATTGGGTGTCGGTTGATCTGATGTTGCCTCAGTCTTGTGCTGGGATCTGTCGGTTCCTGTGTGTGTGGACCCGCTGCTGCCGCCTCCTTCTTCTTCTCTCCCTTTATTGTGAAGAATGCGGAGTATTTCTTTTTCAGGCACTTTTTAATATGTCCCCTCTCCACTTCCTCCCCCCTCGCCACCTCATCTCAGGGTAATTACAGAGAAGTCTCAATAGATGGGAAATTCATGTCTTTGAGTCGGAGCCATATGATGTTTGAGAGCGAGGGGCTGGTGCCGAGTTAAAGGATGGGATGGAGAGAATGGGGGGGGCAGGAACTTGAACCCACAAGTGTTTTTGTGCTGCAGGCGGAGGGGCCAAAACATAGTATCCATGCTAAATAAAACAGAGCTTCTTCAGACCTTCAGCGGCCCCTCCTCCCCCTGTCCTCCAACCAACCCCCCCGTGACCTGTTGCTTTCTTCCAGCCACCATTGTCCCCCAGCATGTGGAGTGGGTGACATCATGGTTTCCTCTTGTAAACAGGTGTGATGGGATGGGGCTCTCTGCTTTCTTTTCAGTCCGTGGGTTCCATTTCACCTCTGTGCCCCCCCACCCCCACCCCCCCACCCCCCGTTTCAAGTTACTCTTGAAATCCTGTTAAAACAGTGATATAAGTGTAAATCCTAAACATGCTTTAAGGTAGCAGAGCAGATCTCAGACCAGTGGGAGAACCTGCTGCAGATGCCTCCTGCAGAAGCAGAAGGAACAACCAGAGGACCAGCTGGGACCTGAGGAACCCTGCAGAACCAGGACATGAGCACAGATGTCCTGGACCCGTCCCTGGGCTTCTGTTGGACCCGTCCCTGGGGGTCTGTTTCCCAGGATTCTGCTCTCCCAGCTGAGTGGAAAAACCATTAATGCTGCATCTGCAAGCTCGTTATCAGCTTCTTGTCCACCTGGGTCCAGGATGTCCCACCACCCAGAAATGTCCACCCGTACCACCCGAGCTGGGGGCTCTATGCTGCCTCACTAGTCTGAGTCTGCGCCGACGTGGCTCCTCAGGGATGGTAATTAGGAGACACCTTCACAGTCCCCTCTTTTATCCTCACACTGGACCAAGAGACCATGAGGTCACTCTTTCATCTCCACGTCTCCCTGTGACCAGGCTGGATGGCCTCTGATGTGGCTGCAGAGTTTCCAGGAGGCTGATGCAGCCCTCAGCTGCAGGACGGCAGCGTCTCTTATTCAGGTTCAGGATGGAAGCTGATTTAAGCTGGGAAACTACCACAGCAGGCCTTTTGACTCTCCTCTATGAAGAGGAACCTAGAAAACTGTCCAGGCGGGTCTGCAGCCTCCTCCTCCTCCTCCTCTGTGGAGGCATTTTAACCACATGAACCAACAATAGTGCAGCAGTAGAGACATTCGCCAAGCTGCCAGGGTCAGAATGTTCTGCCTGCTTTTAATCTGTATTCAGATCTGTTCCCAGATCCATCGGAACATGACAGGAAGTGTCGATCACCCCGAACCTCCAACCCTCAGTCTGCTTCAAACACACAGTCCAACCGTTCTGTTGTCTCTTGAGGTTCAAAGATAATCAAGTTCATCCGGCAAATAGAAACACACTTTAAATGGATCAGGAAGTGAGAAGCGACTGGAAATGCTAACAAACATCTGGACGGTGTCAATGCAGTGTTCGCTGCTTCGTGAATAAGAATAATCTGATAATCCGAATCATCTGGGAGTTTTTATTTACGTCGTTCATCTTCCTGACAAAGGAGGGAAAGCTCCAACTGCAGCCCAGGGCAGACTGGGGCGGGGGCTGCGCATTTTAATGAAACAAATATCTTAAGAAACCATCATTCTGTGCTGAAAACATATCTGAATGGTTCATCTGATGGTGGCGACGTGCTGAAGGGGTATTTTTAGAGGGCGGCTTTGCTCTGGAGGCACCAACAGGACTTTCAGGGCCAATTAGAGTCAGAGTGACAGCGAGGTTCACGCTGGAATCTTAATGGACGCCCTCAAACACTCGGCGTTGTGGGACGCTCGCAGATGTCAGCAGATAACGGAGCCGTAGACGAGCGCTCGCACGTGGAGGATCCATTAAATGGAACGCGTGTTTGCCTCTGTGGCGCTCAGATTCCATCACAACCAAACCAGCAACAACCAAACGCCCCTCCACTTTCTGCTGGCAGCAGTGTCACACATGAAAGGGAGCTCCAATGTCATCCCCCCCCCCCCCCCACCGCCAGAGAGAATCCCCCGGGGTGTTCATTAGCCAGCCCACAGCCCCCCCGACTCATCTCATAATTGCAGGCCTCCACTTTGAGTCAATTTTGAGAAATGTGTTTTATTAGAGGTGTCTGATATTGATCGTGTTCAGAGAGGGCCAATAAAGCTGCCCCCCCCCCCCCCAGCAGAGGAGCAGGGGGGAGGCGGGGGCAGAGGCGGAGCAGCTCTGATTGATGCAATCGTGTCATCAGCTTTGAGCGGCGAGCGCCGAGGATGAGGTCATCTTCATCTGCAGGCCTCATTAACGCCACGACACCCAGATCCATCCATAACTAACATCTGCGCCCCCCCCCTCATCAATACTGCATGCTCAGTACCAGTAATAGCGCCCCCTCAGGTTTCTGGATCACTCAGCTTTCCTATTCAGGCATTAATATTTGATCGAAGCTTTAATAATTAGACGCTGCTCGTTTGTGAAACATCTTTACATTTGGTCCAAACATGACGGTTTGTAATTAAACTCCAGGAGAAGAAGAATCTAATCTGTTATCATGTGAATTTAAAGGTCTTTTTAATAAAAGCTCTTGATCTGTTTTCCTATTTCCAGACTTTGAAGTAAACTGAGCTCATGTTTTTGGTTTTATTTATGGTAAACAAATAACTGAGACGTTTATTTGATCAAATCCTGGAAAGAGAAGAGCTGAACACTTTATACACAATCCTACAACTCCCATAATGCACCACAAGCTATTTCCAGTCCAATGAGACAGCCAGTGACAGCAGCTCTGGAGGGTGGGGGGGGGGGTGACCCCTGACCCCTGAACTTTAATGTTAATGTGACGGGAGCAGCGTTGAGACTGTGGACAGAAATCTGGTCCCTTCTGTCTCGGTCCGTCCATCATCTCGTCCACCCACCCTGCCGGTCCTCTGGTTTCATCGGATCCACATTCTCTACGCAGCCGGATCTTCCTCCGGTTCAGCCGGATCTTCCTCCGGTTCAGCCGGATCTTCCTCCCGTTCAGCCGGATCTTCCTCCGGTTCAGCCGGATCTTCCTCCCGTTCAGCCGGATCTTCCTCCGGTTCAGCCGGATCTTCCTCCGGTTCAGCCGGATCTTCCTCCCGTTCAGCCGGATCATCCTCCGGTTCCCTCCAGGATGGGAAGCATCAGGTGCACGACGCTGAACATGACGGATGGTTTTTTTGCAGAGCCGAACACAAACGGGACGGCGGCCCGGCCTGTTTGCCTTCCCATGTCTCCCCCCGGGTGAGCGCAGCGCCTGCTGATTGTTTTCTCAGATGTTCTGCTGGCCGCGGCGTTCCCCACGGCGACGGGGACACAGGCAATCTGGGATCGGCTGTGGCCGGGCCTGGCAGCCTCGGAGGCGTCAGCGCCGTTTCTCCCGGGACGTCCTGGCACCGCGTCCCAACCCGCAACTCTGCAGCAGCCGCCTAATTGAAACCACACTGCTGGTTCCCCTCCGCTGCCGTCAGTCCCCCCCCCCCCTCCCTCCCTCCCTCCCCCCTTCTCTCTCTCTCTCCTCCCTCCATCCCTCCCTCCCTCCCTCCCTCCCTCCATCCCTCCCTCCCCCCTCCATCTCTCCTTCCCTCCTTCCCTCCATCTCCCCCTCCCTCCCCCATCTCTCCTTCCTCCCTCCCTCCCTCCCTCCCCCCTCCATCTCTCCTCCCTCCGTCCCTCCATCTCTCCCTCCCCCCTCCCTCCCTCTCTCCTCCCTCCGTCCCTCCATCTCTCCTCCCTCCCCTCCCATCTCTCCTTCCTCCTCCCTCCCTCCCTCCATCTCTCCTTCCTCCCCCCTCCATCTCTCCTCCTCCCTCCCTCCATCTCTCCTCCCTCCTCCCTCCCTCCGTCCCTCCGTCTCTCCTTCCTCCCTCCCTCCCCCCTCCCTCTCTCTCCTCCCTCCCCCCTCCATCTCTCTCCTCCCTCCCTCCCTCCTCCCCCCTCCCTCTCTCCTTCCTCCTCCCTCCCTCCCCCCTCCCTCCCTCCCCCCTCCCTCCCACTGTTGGTGAGATGTTTTGTTGAGCCACTTTTCGGACCAGATGGGCGGAGTCGAGAGCATCAGATTCCTGTCAATCAAACGCTTTCTTGTGGTTTTTAAATATTCCAGCTCTCCTGCTGTTTCACAAATGTGGTTTAAAAACCCAACGGCTTCAGTCACTCCAGTACAAAAGAAACACTTCGATTCACCACCAGGAATCAGAGAATGAACTTTTCACACAGAAAACACGTCAACAGATCACACATGCGCGTAGACGGGAGAGCCGTCGGAGCTTTTATCACGATAAAAATAACCTATTGGGGGAGAAGGAGATGCATGAAATGACGTGTTGTCACCAACAACCACCAACACACTCACACCGGCTGACAGGTAGAACGCTGAGGTCAAAGGTCATCGCATTGTTTACGTTACTCTGCTGGGAGCCTGTGTGGATGTGGACCATCATCACCACTTAATCAATCACTAATGACTCTGTTTTGGCTCCGCAGCAGCGTCGTTGTCAGGCTACAAAATCCCAGCAGGTGCCACAGGAAGTGGCCGTTAACGGCTGCATCTTAATCAGACACAACGCGGCGACGCCTCCGAATCCGTCTCAGCCCAGAATAAATCACTTGGCCTCCAGCCGCGCCGGACGAGAAGGAGTCTGAATATGCATGAAAACTGAAAACGTGTGACACAAAAAGTTCAAAAGCTGGAAAGCAAAACAAAAAAAGCGTCACGCTAACGACCACCGCGAACTTCTGGGGATGCCGGGCCTCCGAGGGGAGGACGATGGCGCCGGTCCAGTCCTCTTCATCATGAATATTCATTATTATATCAGATGTATTAGACCTGCATCCGCCCCTTCTGTGCCCTTACAGTAGCTACCGTTAGCAGGGTTAGCCATGCAGAGGCCCAGACTGCTGTGGTCAGACTGGTCTGTGTGGGGAACCAGTCTGTTCTCACTGGGAGCTTCAGCTGACTGGACTTGTGCCAGTCGCGGCTAATGCTATCAGATACGTAGGCTCACATAAAGCCTGTTGAGATCTGATATTGTTGTGTTTTGCTTTTGTTTTTTCCATTAACGTGATACTTTGTGCAACACACACCATCTAAATGACAATTACGTCCAATTGTGTGTGTGAGCGGCGTAAAGGAACAGATGCCGGAGGACCTGCTGTATTAAGTTAAAGCAGATTTAAGCTACATTTCCACGCTGAGCGCTCAGCATCTGCGTTGACCTGTTTCCCTTCACATGTTTCACCTGGTTCAAAGCCAAACTTGAACTTTATTGATGCCGGCAGCTTTCGTTACCAGCTTAATGCCGTGTTTACAGCTGCTAACTGGACGCTACGGTCGTGCTATCGCTCTCATCTAGATTCATCTCTCAGCATTTTCTTGCTCTTTAAGAGCCACATGCTCACAGCTCCGCTGTTGCTGCTCGACGTGTGTAATTTGTTCGATTGGATTACGTCTGACTTACATTTTATTGGCCCATTTCAGCAGAGTTGTTCTCTTCTGTAAATTAGATCAGCTCCTCTCGCTCCTTCGTCTTCAGCGCCGTGTGCTTCTGATGTCACCGGCGTGACAGGAAACAATATCCAGCGTGTTCTGCTCCGTGCTTTTCTTTTTACTGTGACAGCGTGGCCCATTTAAAAACCATTCCAGGACACTGAATTGCTTCAGACGTATAGATGGAGGAGTGTGTGCAGCTCGGAGACGCTTAAATCTAACATATAAAACCAATCTGAGGAGGTGTTTCAAAGCAGTTATAATAACTGGATAGAAGACATCTGCACCCCCCCCCCCCACACACACACCCACACACACACACACACACACACACACGCTCAGTTTGCTGCCTGTAGAGGGACATGGAGCAGCGTGAAGGAAGCATGAGGGGACAACAGAGTCTTCCTCAAAGATCCTCACAGATCTTCAAAGATCCTCGAAGCTACAGATGATCTGCAGGATGAGGAAAACCCTCCTCTGTGGTATCGTCCAGGCTGTGACTCAAACACGGAGACGTGAGTGAACATCTCTGAGGCTCCCAGGAGATCCCCACATTCCTCCCTGCCCACGTTCCCCCATTTTCTCCAGCTTATCCCTAAATTTACTTCACGCTCCGGTTTGCCGGCGCTGCAGCTGCTTCGGTGAAGAATTTCCACCATCGGAAACAATAAAATATCCCTCCTTCCCAAAGACGTGTGAGGAACCCTTCTAGCTTGTCTGAGGCGTTCTGGCTCCTGCAGAACATCTCACAGGTCTGAGGAATCCAGATGAGGACCACAGATGACCAACACGCATGTTAATAGCGGCCTTTTATGTGTGTAATTAAGATGTTTCTGACTCCAGGCCGACTGGACGTCTCACTGCTGCCGTTATTTTTGGCTGAGTGTCTTTTTAGAAGAATGTTTCTGGCCCGTTTGGAATGAAGAGCAGAAGTGGTTTAATAAATAGAGCAGGAACCTGAGGGTTACCACCGTTTCAGGACCAGACTCGTCCTCCTTTACTGGAAGACTTCAGGACCTAATGTGGAGCCATCAATCAGAAACCCACATTGGGACGTCGCTCAAGAGTCTGACGAGAGGTTTCATCACATTATTCAGCATATTTGAGGGGTTCTGCACGGATCTGCTCTGTTCTGGGGGTCTGACTGGCCGAAGCCCGTTTGGGCCGATCGTCGGATCTGTAAGTGAAGCCCGGCTCGGATTATGGATCTGAGATTAACAGCTTTTGAAGTTTGACGGCAAGCCTCCTTCCAGGAATTCCTCCAATCTGCCCCTCAGATCATTGTGCCTGGAGCCAGGCCCATATTTCTGGATCAGCTCTGAGCACACCTTCAGACTGGGGGGGTAATGGGGGGAGGGTCCTCTTCTCTTCAGCCTCTGTCCTCCAGCTTCCCACTTGATCTGTGATGGAAGATTCTTCAGCTGTTTCTGCAAAATCAGGAGATCCAGTGACATCATCTTCATCAAAGGAAGCCACCTGGATCAAAGCTACTTCCTGCCCCCCCCCCCCCCCCAATAGCTCCCTTGTCTCTTTCTGGACTCGCAGCGCTCATCTTCCATCATCTCATCTCACAACTCCCCGTTTCTGTCTCCGCCACTCTTCATCTGGGGGCGGCGTGATGGCGAGCTGAGGCCGTTTGAAGCTTTGCAGCAGGAAATCCTCCGTCCTGCGCGTTGTGTGGGGGCATATGGGGAACATATGGCTGCAGACTGTTATCGCTCTGTCTCTCATGCCTGCAGACGTTTGCTCTGGAGGGCTTTGATGCCGGTCCAGACCCTTCTTCCTCTTCACTCTGGACATTAGTTATGAGGATTAGTTGTTTCCTTCTGTTGCAGAATCAGCAGCCCTTCAAAGATATCCCAGAATGCCGCTGTCTATTTTTAATCTGTGACTTCGCTTTTGTCTTCTGGCTGGAGGGATTTCCAGTAGCCAGAAAAAGACGGGCGGGATGAAAGCAGAGATCAAAGAGCCAGCGGAGGAAGCAGCAGCGCTGGCGAAGGGCTGATAGAACGCAGCAGACGTGGAGGTCCAGGAGCAGAAGTGGACGGGACGATGGAGGCTGTCCAGCACGTGGAGACGCAGCCGTGCTAGCGAGGACGCCTCTCCGCGGTTAGCTACGTCTCCGTCCCTGCTGTCCAGCAGCACCGGAGGACGCGTCCCAACACTTTTATTGCTTTACTTGACGCTTGACTCATCCAAATGTCCCCTTTGACTTTTCTGAGGTTTAGAGCTGTTTTGCTGGCGTTCCCGGGATTGTTTGCAGGTCTGTGGCTTCGTCATCTTCATCCTCCTCATCATCACAGGCTGAGACAGCATTCTGGAAGTTATTATATTTCTACCCACAGAGGAATGTTTTCATTTAGCGGCTAATTACAGTGTTCTATCTAATTATTCTGATTCTGAAACCAGTTTTTAAGTGCGTCATGTTTGTCCCTCACAGGCTCCGTTCATCACAAAGCAACAACATGTTTGTGTGCAAAACAGGCGCATTTCTGATGGCGTTTGTGTTTCTCAGCTCAATTCTTGATGGTTTTTCCACAGTCACGCTACGGGAGCATCTGAATGGGGAATGTTTGGTGATAATTACACAGTCGGGAATATGGAATTCGGCACACGTAATCATATTTTTATGCAGTTTTCTGGTCAGTTCGACGTCTCAGTCTAAATATGATCTGGACTTAATGACAGTGATTAAACATCTTCCCTCTCCAACAGCCTGACCCACTTCAGCTGCCCCCCCCCCCAAAAGATGCTCTTTTATGCAGTTTAAGCCCCTCAGCCCGGGTCGTCTGGATGTCAGGGAACATTCCAGAAGGATCCAGCAGGTTGGAGATCAGTGACCTTTCACCCTCCTATCTGTGGAGCAGCAGAACCCTCCGTCACCTTCGGGATCGACAGTCCTTCAGGAATGTCCTCCATCGGCTGCACTCACACACACGCCACCGCGGACGATGAAGCCGCAGCTTTTCTGACTTTTTCAGGTTCTCCAGACGTCAAAGGAAAACGGGCCTTCAATCAAGGATCTGAATAAAAATGCCTCATGATTTGGGCGACGACGGCACGAGAAGAGCCTCCGTCCTGGCTGTGCTGCGGGTCAAAGGTCAAATAATCTGTTTTACATCCATTATTGAGCTCCAGGAGATATTGGGAAATGATATTGTTCGCTCCCGATACGTTCCTCGGTTTCCTGATCCCATTTTTCCCACGTGAACGCGGGCTGGAAGGCGGCTCGCTGACAGACAGGCTGCATCCGTGAAATTGCTCCATGGCTTTCCTCCATTTCCTCCCACAATCACTGACAATAGAACAATATCCAATTATGTGGAGGACGAGGCCGCCTCCCTGCCAGCTGTACATTGGCTCTCGGTTTCTGAGAATGGCTCCTCGTATCAGGCTGGCAGCGACGGCGACCTCCACAGCTGCTCAGCTCAGCCTCCAGCGGAGCAAAACAGGAAGACAGGGAGATACAATGACTACGCCTCAGGAAATCTGTCCCGCTACTGTATCCATACATCCTGCCAACCTTCCCCGACGCTCCTGCGTAGCTAAACCTTCCACCTTGGCTGATCTGGTAAACTGCCCTCCAGGGCGCCACCTTCCAGAGGAGGGAATGTGAAGTAGAAACCCTGGGAGGTGTGATGGAGCCGTCCCACCACCATCCTGTCAGGCTGCAGCAGCGTCTCGATCCCACCTCAGATGAGGCGATCGAGTGCTCGCCAACGTGAGCTGAAGCAGCGTCAGGGAAGTGTCTCGCTGCTAATTTCTAGCTGTGGGGGGGGGAGTTCTGGGGGGTGGGGATGAAAAGAAGTGATGAGAGGCGAGATTGGGCTTTCCTACTGTAGATCAGAGGGTCAGGGGAGGGTATTCCAGGGCTGTAACGTTAGATCTGCTCCCGCTCTCATACATTATGGAACAAGCTTTTTTTCTTCTGCCGATTCTGCAGAATCCCACAAATGAGCGAGAACGTTCCGGGAGAATCCACATGTCTCCTGAAGAACACCGGCCCGTCCAGTCTCACCAGTTAGGTGGACGCATCAGTGCGATGGAGACACAATAAGCGGGACTCGTTCAGGCAGGATGGCTTCATTCCGAAGGAGAATATTTCCGGTGTTCAAGTGATCCAGAGAACATGGAGTGCGTATTTTCCCTCACTGGTATCCTCACATGAGCGTGGTTCCAGGATGGAGCCCCCCCCCCCCCAGTGCCGTTTTTCCCTTCTCTGCTTCTTTCTGAAGTGGAAAATCTGAAGTAATTGGTTTCTGAATTAAAGAAAGCACGCGGGCACTAATTCACGCAGCCTCTCTGGGACAACGGTGGCAGGCATCTGGGAATTCTCTTAAATGAGGATTCAACCTCCATCTCCCACACCAGCTAAAGATCTTCGCCTTCCTGCTAATGGCGCTCCGGGGTCGGTTGTGGCGTGTTTTGATTAAGCTCACGCCTCCGCAGCGGTGGCTGACGCTACGTGCACTTCAGTGGATCGGGGGGCACTTTCCAGGGAAACCACCAGAAATAAGCCAATTCCATGACCATAATGGCTGTTTAGGCTCATTTCCAGCCCAGAGTTGGCTGGATAAGGCTGAGCTAGCTGAGCTAACGGCGCTGCCTCATGACAAGGACACAAGTCAGACGTCCCTGGAGTTTGCCTGACCAGGAAGTTTGCTGGTTTGAAGCTCTAGATTCTCCATTATCTGGTTCACTCATGGCAGGAGCAGCTGCCAACGCACAACAACGAGGCTGGAAGGTGGGGGGGCAACCTGTTGAAGGAGGCTGCAGAGGTTTGTAGCCACCTCAACATCCAGGTTACCCCAGGAGATGGAAGTATGAGGCAAGACCCCCCCGGCAGGCTGCTAAGGACCTCTCAGAGCTGCTGAAAGGGGGGTCAGTAGCTGTGGACGAGGAGAAAGGACTCCACTTGGACCTTCGAGTGAGTCGATGGTGTCAGCGGGTGAACCCTGGACCTGAACCCTCTGGGGGTGTCATGAGCCTATCAGCAAAACACCCAAGAAGGAGGGGCCCCGCCTGGCAACCCGAAGGATTCCATCGTTATGTGACATCCCAGAGAGTCGTCCCAGCTGAGATCGATCCTGCAGATGATTGATCCATCAGGGAGTTATCAATGGTGTGTGTGTGTGTGTGTGTGTGTGAGTGTGTGTGTGTGTGTGTGTGTGTGTGTGTGTGAGTGTGTGTGTGTGTGGACAGATAACCTTGGGTTTGCGGGGGTTAATCCAGGGGATAAAGGGACGCTCCTCAACTCAATCTACAGGGATTTGACTGTCCAGCAGTTACAAACACAATGAGACAACTGTGCTTTTCCTGCCTGACCCCAACACACACACACGCACACACACACACACACACACACACCTCCACACAAAAGCATATTCCCACCTAAAAAGTCGTAGTAAACAGAGAAGATTCAGTCGGCTAGAGGACAACAACATAAATAACTGTTCCTTTCCAATCAACCAACCTGTGTGTGTGTGTGTGTGTGTGTGTGTGTGTGTGTGTGTGTGTGACTGGTTTAAAAGCCACGCGTGGCCTCACACACTGCGACCCGTTGTCACGTGCAGCTGATGAAGCGTCGCTGGTTTCTCCATCTTCAGTCCTCATCTTCCATCACTTGGCTGTTAGGAGCTGCGTAAGTGGGTCAGAGGTGCTTCGCTCGCGGTGTCTGACGCTCTTAGCTCGCTATCGCGGCCCGGCGGGCTGACTGATGGAGGCGCTCGGCAGATTAGAGCCAGGCGTCCTGATAGAACGCTCACTCACCCAGAGACTCCGCTCGTGTTTTCCCTCGTGTTTGCTGACATGTCAGGGATTGTGGGGCGCCGAAGGACGCCATGTTGGACAAGGCTGACTGCTACGAAAACACACTTGTGTTATCAAAGGCAACAGATTAGGCCAGCGGAGCTGTTTTAGGGGGGGTTGGGGGTTGATTTATGTGTTGGCGTCTCTCTGGTCTGTGTACTTTCACAGTTTCTTACATTTTTGTTGATGCAGGAACTCTTGTGTTAGAAAATGTTTTGCTAATATTCCAGCTAAGTGGCCATTTTGCTTTAGCCAGTCCTGGAAAATAGTCCTCTCTGATATGAATATGCAGATGTTAGCTCACTGGGAAAGACACATTTTCCTGCTGGACAGGCTAGCCAGCGGAGAGCCTTGCTAACTAGCATGGGAGCTAACTGTCTGGAGGAAGTGTTGGTGGAGGCCACTGACGCTAGCTCAGTGCCTCACTACTCACACTGCCGTATTACCTGAAAGAAAGAGAGAAAAGTAGGTAAAATCTGACATCACAGAAGTGCAGGTTGCTTCCTGACTCGGTGGTTATTCACCAGGAGGGAGACACAACTTCCAGCAGGAGGTAAGCTTCTGAATAAGACATCACTGCATGTGAGATTCTCAGGAACTCCGCGTGATCCCCCCACTGGGTCCTCCATCCGCAGGTTCCCAGATAAAGTCTTAAAGCAGCAGAGAGCCGAGCACCAGACCCTGAAGCCTCTCAATTCCCCGCTGAACTTTGTAGTGAAGCAGATCAAATCAGAGATTACCTGAGTGGAAAAGTTTGTTTGAGAAGATCTGGGTCAAACGGTCACATCGGCAGCGGGACTAGAGAACAGAAACCTCTTTATTTACCTCCAAATACACTTAAAACTGTCGAAGGGATCCATAAGATCAAGCACTTGTCGGCTTTAGGATCATTGTTACTCTTCGTATCTGACGGTGACACACGCTGATCACCAAACTTTTGGTTTCTAATCCGGCAGCTTTTCATACCTATTTTTTAGTAGTTTCCTGCTGTTGTAAACAGGTTCTACAGCCACATGTGACCAGGAGGGACGAGATAAGAGTCTGGAGGCCGGGAAACAATCTAGAACATGATGGGGACGTGAAGGTGCGACGGCGCCGAGGAGGTCAGCCCAAAGGCCCCCGCTGGAAAATGACCTGACGTCTTTCAGTGATGGCGGATGCTCAACACGGAGCTGAGAGTCTGGACCGCGCTAGCGTCCCTGTTCGGAGCCGGATGTGATATTTCTCATGGGTTGAACGTATGAAGAACCAGTCGGTCATCCGGTTCCTCCTCCTTCGCCCGGGCCCAAACCCTCCAGTCAACGCCGCAGACAGATTATCCGGCTGGAGGGTCGAGGTGACGCGTCTGAAGAAGGAAGATCTGAATCCTGATCCGAGCTCAGCTGATTGGGTCGATCCTCAGGGAGCCGCTGATCCCCGATAAAAACCCTCACCTGTGCTTCGTTAGCGCTGCTCCATCGATCAGCTCGTTGTTGTGGCCCCTCCAGATGAAGACGCTCCCACCGGCGGAGCGGGAACGTCCGTCGGCTTCAGCCATCGATAACAAACTCCGACTGATCTGGTGCGTTTCAGGATCGATGCTGCTGAATAAGCTAGTTAACGAGGCGGAAGGTTAAATCTGTGATCTTCCCGTTAATCTTCCCTCCTTGTTTTATAAACTGCTGCGCAGCCTTTAACTGTAGACATTATTTCTGCGCGCGCGGCGACAGATGATTATAAATGTTGACGCCGTTCAGAGGAGATAAACCTTTACGTCCTTGAGGGAAACCTTCCAAGCACAGAAAATATGAAAACCAGCGATTCTTTGATTACACATGAAAGAAAATGTTGAAAACTGTAACAACAAGTTGAAAACTGAAGAAAACTAGCTACGCCGTTTCTCAGACACAACGGAGGTAAGCTAACCGGAGGCAAGCTAACCGGAGGTAAGCTAACCAGAGATTGATGCCGCCAACATTAAGCTTTAATAACTTTGTTGCGTTACGTTGCTAAATAAAAACGTAAAGTTTCTGCTTGTAAAGTTTCTGCAAGTTGTCAACATTGTAACGAGTGCTGGGCCACTCCCACGTTAGCCTCGATGCTAGCTGCTTCTCTGTCACCACACGTGGGCGGAGCTTTCTGTCATTTTTTCCCAGCAACAGGATCAAAACTGCATTTTGTGACACTCAGAATGGTGTCAGAACATCAAAGCACATATAGAAATATACATTTAATATGAACGTGGAGCCGAAGCTGCAGCTGCAGCAGCGACGGAACACACAGAATCTTTTCACTGGAACCAAAACAGCGCCTGGTTCTAAAACGAGAACCCATAATTCTGCCTCTGCACAGATGCAGCTATATGTGCCTGCGGTTTGGGTGTGGTGACGGCCCAGTTTGGCCTGTTTGTTGGCTGGCACGTGGAAACTGGTGCAGCTTTGACTCAAGTGCCCCCTACTGGCGGAGGTCGGTGCTGCTCTCAGTTGGATCCGTAAACGGCCTGTTGGGAAAACCCCGGTGTTCCAGGGCTGGTGCCATGGATTTGATCATTTCTGTTCGTAGCACCAGTGTGTGTGTGTGTGTGTGTGTGTGTGTGTGGGGGGGGGGTACAGGTGAAAAATGGTGCTGCTGATAGGAAATCACACCTGTGTTATTGCTTCTCTGACAGCTGATAGATGAGATTTTTCCGGCTCTGGTGTCTGTGGAGCAGAACGACGTTTGCAGGAGAAAGTCCTGAGTTTCCAAACGAGCGTCGGGCTCCCGACTCCCCTTCAGCTTATCGTTCCCATGATAGCGCGTCTCACGCTGCGGGGGCTGGACTCGGCCCTCCTCCTGGCCCGGCCCGGCCATTCTGCTGCCTCAATAGCTCTGTTTGACTCCCCCAGCACAGTCTGACGGCCCGCAGCAGAGTCCCTGGCCCCCCCACCACCAGACAGTGAGAATGCTGGGCACCGCCGGCTGAGCGGAGGGGGAACGGGTCCATTACGCCTCTCACGAGAGCACCCGGACAAAGGCAGAACCGCTGCTGGCTCGAACCGACGCTGACCGGGTCCGTCTGATTTATGCTGCAGCCTGAGGAGGCCGGTTTACACACGGGCGTGTTCCCAAGGACGGGCCTTCAGACGGGAGGCGGGGGTGGGGTGGGGGGGGGTCTGAGAGAGGAAACAAAGGACGCAACGGAGATGGAAGTGACAGGAGAGAAAATCAAAGAGAGAAAAGAGACGGAACAAAGCGGGAGCAGAGCTGGAAAACTGTGTCCTTGAAGCCCGGAACAACCCTCAGCGACCTTCAGGAAGGTCCACAGACATCAGCTGAGGGTTAGAACTCATCCCAGCTTCGGTGGGGGGGGGGGGTCAAAGCTTCAGCTCCCACACCTGAGGCGTCTCAGTTGCTTCAATGTCCTGCTGGAAATTCCTCCACATTCCTGGTTCTGGTGTCGGGAATTCTGTCGAACCAGCTGCTTTATCAACCTGCGCCTTAATGAAAGGATGACTAATAATCCACAGGATTCAGGTTAATTAGATGGAGATTTCTTCAGTGGGGGGGCCTAATAAAAGCCTCATGACAGTGTGATTGAGGGGGGGCAGACAGATGGAAACGGATGGGGGGGGGGTGCACGCAGGGTGTGAGGTATCAATTGAATTACTGTACGCTCGGCTTGCTTTCGGTTGCCATGGACACCTCTCTGGGGAGATGCAGGGGGTGTGGGGGTGTCCCGGGGACTGTCTTGATGTCCTCTGAGAGAATTGTCAAATGACATCGTCACTGGCTGGTTACCGTGGTGACAGCGCTGACACCAGTGGCGGGGTTTGTTGCGTCGGTCGCTGCAGCAGAAGTTTCTCTGAAATATTTATACCTGCGGCTGCGTGTGTGTGCGTGTGTGTGTGTGTGTGTGTGTGTGTGTGTGTGTGTGTGTGTGTGTGTTGGGGGGCATTCTTCAGGGGATGTAAAGACGGGCAAAACATCTCTCTCAGCAAGGATAAATATTTGGATTAATCCTGGTTTTCTCATGCAAAGTGGGGCCTCAGCGATACCTTCAGAAGAGCGCCGGCGCCTGGATGAGTTAAGTAAGTTGCAGCGGCCTAAAGAGATCAACTGGATCCCCCCCACCCTCCATTTTCTCCTTCTGCTCATTGAACGAGCCAGCAGGAGATGGAGGAACACTCATGTGTGAAATAAACTCTTCACAAGGCCTTTTGCCGTCTCATTTTAGGGCTCTCAGCTTAATCCCTCGCTGGAGAACGAGACCTTTTCTTTAAAGGGCAGGGGGCGGGGCAGGGGTGGGGCAAGGGGCGGGGCAGGGGGCGGGGCAGGGCAGCAGGCTGACCACTCTATTGACAACAGTTACGTATCGTGATGATTTCATAAGCAATGCCTGAGTGAGCAGTAATGACCCCCCCCCTCACACACACACACACACACAGGCACGCACACGCATACACACACACACACACACCTCCCCCACCACCCCTAAAGTTTCTTTATTTGTGCTGCATTCATGCATGGAAATATGACATAACATCCATAACCCAACACCTCTCAGGCACGATGCAGCCTTGAGCCCCCAGGAACCCCCCCACCCCCCCCCCCAGCTTTAGGAGGTAATTATCATGCACTACAAAGTCCCCCCAGCTCGGCTGTCGCTAATGTCGGAGGATTCATTATGGTGTAAAATAGATAAAAATTCAATTATTCTCTCTGGGGTACACACATTAGTTCCAATTGTGTTTCCTCTGTCGGGGCTTTTCTCATTGGCTGGAATATCAACACCCCATCGCGGCGCCGCTAATGTGCTGCTTGAACACAGAGAAATTCATTTAGAAGGAAAACTTTGCTGCGAGGTTCGTTTGTGTCAAAGAAAAGTTCTACTGATCACCGGAGATCTTTCGGTCTCTTCGGTCGAATCTCATGTGTCTGGACGAGGAGGTAATTATGCTAATGCTAACACATGTGTGCTAAAGACAGGAAAATCTGATCGCCACAAACTTCCACAGTGCGTCCTTAATATGATACATGTATTCTCAGATTCAGCTGCAGAATGCTGTGCCCCCCCCCCCTCAGCTGGCAGCAGCATTAAGAACCACACTAATTTGTTTCCTCGTTTATCGTTTAATTAACTTCCAGCGTTTCAGTCTGATGATCAGTATGAATCACTGCCACAGATGGAACCAGCTAATGAGATCAGATAGAGGAATGGGATTCCACCCGCTGTTGCCGACGGTGATTAGGAGCGACTGAGCAGTCCTGGGTGCTATTAAAAGGCCATAAACAGTGTTATAAACACCGTTTGTGTGTGTGACAGTCAGGTAATTACACGCTGTCCTTCGTCTGCCGTGTTGACCACACTTATTTCACCTTTCCTTTATAATAAGCACAGATTTGTTCCAGGTTATCTCATCTCTCTGAACTGGGATGTTTCCAGTCACACACATCCAATCAGTCCTGGAACATCCGCCCCCCCCCCCATTTCCCCCGTAATCAGAGATCACCTTGTGCCATCACCCGGCTCGGAGCTCCGTGACCTTGTTCCTCCGCCGGCCTCCTCTTCCGGCAGCAGGTAAAGCGAGCTGGAGGTCAGGAAAGGAGGGATGTGGTTCCCAGAAAGATACGAGCGGGAGGGGAGGAAGTGTTGCTGCTGGCGCTGATTAGGAGGGACGCTGCTGCCGTTCGGGACGTTTCCTTCATAAAAATATCCTTCATCTACCACAGGATCCTTCTGGATCCTTCCAAACTGGAGAACTGTCGAACAAAGTGGCCGATGTTCATCGTGATGTTCACGTTGTCTGTCCCAACTTTGCGTTAAAGTCGAATTTATTTACGATGCCGCTCGGAACCGGTTCCTGTTGGAGCCACGAAACCCTCCGGAGGACGCGCTGGACGTCCCGGACGAGTCCTGAGCCGTCACAGAGCTTCCTGTCAACGCGTCAGAGGACGGGTCGTAAAGGCTACGGAACGTCTGCGGTGTCTCAGCCGGGCCGTGGCGAGCGAGCCCGGTGACAGCTCCGCCGCTGGCATCCGGCCCCGGACCGGGCTTTATAAGGCAGTGAGGGATGCCAGAACCAGGCTGTTCCTGGAGAAGCTCCAGTACCCAGAGAGCTGTGTTTGGACTCAGGCGGAGGAGATGTATGGCCGCCATGGCAACGCTGACACCCCCTCGGTCCAAATATGATGACTTTATAGCGCTGAGCGGGAGGACGGCGCTTCCTGTGAGGGGGGGCAAAGATGGAGCAGAAGAGACACCAGAATAAACAAGGCTGAAGTTCCTTTCATGTCTGTTTCTCCATCGGAGTTATGAAATATCAAAGGCTTGTCAAATAAAGCCCACTCGCCTGTTGCCATGGTTACCTCCATTAGCTTTACCTTCAGGGTAATCTGGGGGAAGTCCCCTCCGAGGAGGACCTGCTGATGGTCCGGAACACCAACCATGCAGGTGGGGACAGGCCGGGACGAGCATGGTTACATTTCCCAGGGTGCACCAGCAGCGCCGTGGGTTCTGTCAGAACCGCCGTGGGTTCTGTCAGAACCGCCTCTGACGGCAGCAGCTGTAATTTCCTCTCACGATCTGACGTTTCTCCTCCGTACGTGTTCACCAAACATTTATTTCATCCAGCACCAGACCAAGAAGCTTCCGGGAACATGGCGGCAGGACCGCGGCGGCGGCGGCGGCGGTGGCGGCGTGCACTCTTCCAGGAGGAAGACAGCAGTTAATGAGCAGAAGGTCAGAGGTTCGGGTCTCCAGAGGGAGCTCCGCCGCTGTAACATTCAGCACTTAACCTGAACAGCCTCATTACAAATGTGCCTCGCAGGGACCAGATCTCTCCTCCCGACTTTGGACCGACCCACAAATCCGTTTATATTGATTTCAGGATTTACTGATGTCAGAGACCATCATCGTGTGTGGATTAGACGCTCCAGGAACATTCTTCTGCTTCCATGTTCTGCTCGAGCCTCTTTTTGAGGAGCTGCAGTAAAAAAACCCGGAGTTTGTTCACGTGGGAGCAGATAAAGGAATAAAGGGATGAAGGGAACTGGGTCCTGACCTTCATGGCGCCCGTTGACCCGCCCTGGAAGGCCTCCCACAGATAAACTGAGATGGAAGCTAATTAAAGCTTCCAGTTGGGTCGCCTCCTCTCTGACAACGGCAGCTCCGCCCACTCGCCCGCAGCTCCGCCCACTCGCCATCAAACCTTTATTCTCTTTTATGGATTTGAGGAAGGTTTAATTTTCGCTTTTATTTCTGAAGCTTTACACGTCTGTATTGGATCATGAAGGTCCAGAAAGTCCGGGTTGAAATGATGAAGAAGCGTTTTTCTCCCGTTCGCTGCCCGGGCCCGCGGCGTCTCGGCAGCTGTCTGTGTTGGCAGCGGATGCTGCCGATCACCGGCGCTGTCGGGTCGAGTCAGTAACGATCTCCTGGAGTCGGTTCAACCGGCCAAAGCCATCAGTCAGGCTAACAAAGGTCCGCCCACGACCGGGCCCGCAGCAGAATGCAGCCATTCATCACGAGGGGGAACCCGGAGAACCCGCCAAGCTTTTCATGGGTCTGAGACCCAACGGTGCTCAGTCAGGCTCCGATTGGCTGGAGGAGATAAGGGCTAATCAATCATCCTGGACCGGCCTTGTGTAAATGGTTCTGAGCTGACAGCTCTCGTAGAACTCGTGTGACACAAACCAGGTCTGTCCAACAATAAGCTAATCGCCACGACGACAGTGCAGCAGCCAATTGGCAGCTTTGCTCTGTCAACGGAACCGCTCCGTCCCTTTGGACGGACTGAGATGTTCTGGTTATGCAGGACCGCTGCGCACGTGGGAGAGAGTTCTGTTGGGAAGGATGTCTGCGGTTCTGATGGTTTAAACCATTTCCAGACCACTTGAACACTTTCATCGTGAGCCCGTCCCGCTGCGTCGGGTCAGTCGGGCTCACTTGTGTTCCTGGACTCTTTGGGTCCTCCCAGAGCAGGAAGAGGACCCAGAACGGGCCCCCACTGTCGCGCTGGGGGCCGCTCTGCTCTCTGCTGGCCCTGTCCAGTTCCAGAGATGACAACTCAACAATAGCTGCTTTTTTAGTCTCTTTCTCGGTCCTCAGCTGCAACAAAAGGTCCAAAAATAAAGAAGCTTCTGTGTCTCTTTTGGACGCTGACGCAGGAAAGTGTCTGTCCTCCATCACTACACCTGCAGACCGTGATTAAGGCGTGACCTCTGACCTCGGCCGGCCCCTGTAATGGCTGCGTGGTGGGACTGGTTCGGCCTCAGAGGAGGACGTGTCCTTCTCAGCATCTCTGAAGACAAGGTGAAGGAAAAGACAGCAGCACGTTAAAAGCGCGTGAAGAGGCGGCATTAGCATTTCAAACGGTCTGGCCTGTGTGAGCGAGCACGCCGGCTGTGGTGGGAGGAGCCAGTATCCACTGGTGGGGACTGGGATTAGCAGCTAGCGTCAGCCTCGCCCATGCTAACAAACATTTCAGCTTTTCTGACTCATTTTTGTTGCCTTTTCCTGGTTCCTAAGGCAACAGGAGGGCTGCAGAGAACGTGAGGCATTCTGGGGCTGCAGCAGGTGACCGGCTGCTCCTCAGCAGGTGCTGCTGTGGAAAGGGAGAAAATCCCCAGACGGACAGAAGCAGAGACGAATATTTAGTGACAAATTGCTCTCCTGGCTTCTGTCTGCTGTCAGCGAGGTGAAGACAAGCAGAACAAGGAGAACACGCGGAGGAGAAGAAGAAGGAAAAGAGGGAAAAGATTCTTGGCCGGGATGCAGGATGTCCTGTATTCCAGCTGTAGTTAATAAGAAGAACAGCAGCGTTGATCTGAGCGGGGGGAACGTCTCCAAACATCCTGCAGCAGAAAGAGCGATGGGGTCCCTGAGCTGCTCCGACTGAAGCCTTCCTGTTCGCGGGCTGACGGAGCACCTGGGAAAAATGGAACGTCCAGGTCTCCCGTTTGGACACGCTGCTGTAAATAAAGAGGAGCTCCAGCGGTGATATTCCCGCCTGTTCTGAGGGGATAAACAGTAAAATGAATGAACGCACCAAAAACAAAGCTAACTGACGCCGCGGGATCGTCGCTAACGCTAACGCTTTTAATGGAGTTCAGGAAGTATAGCAGCCATAATTTTGCATTTTAATTCTTTGATTTGTAATCAATACAGTGTTTCTACGTAATGTGACGGTAACTTCCGATATTTTCCCACCCCCGGCGCCAGACTATTGAATTTTTCCAGCTTTTTTCGTTCACATTTTCAGCATCGTTACAACCGAATCTCATAAAACTCTGGTTCAAAACATCCAAACAGTTGATCTGCGTTTGTTTCATGATTGAAATCCAGAGAAAATTGGAAAAGTTTGCTGGTAAATTCTCATGTTTAACAGTTAAATAAACTGGGAGCCAGAGCCAGACCAGTAAAGCTGCTCCAGCAGGTGGGGGCAGCTGAGCTCCCCCAGATTCAGCACAACACCCCACATTGTTCGCCGGGCTGCCCCCCGAGAGCTCCATGAAATCCGCAGTCGGCTGCAGGGGCTCGGGGCGTGGGACCGACTCCAGAAATAATAAAAGCTCCTGCGCTCCACATTTGGGGAGTCAGAGAAGATGGTTTACGGGGGCCGACGGCTGCGCTCGGACACGAGCAGCATCGACATGACACATGTCAACATGTGGCGCCGCAGGCGTGTTGGGCCGGCACCAGAAGGCCAAAACCTGACGCTTCTGCCCTCCTTCGGCTCGTGTGTTCAGTTCTTTACATCCTTAGGCCCTGAAAATGTGGTGAAAGAGCTCCGTCGTCAGTCGGGCTCTGCTAACGTAGCCGCTAACGCGCTAAACGTCTTCATGTGGAAATACGCATGAAGCTGCTGATGAGCAGTAAAATCAGGAGCTTTTTCCACCAAAGTTCTACGAGTTTGATGACCCGGCACACCTCTGAACACCTGCATCCAAGTTCTCCTGCTACAAATACGGAAAACTGGAGTTTATCGGCCACATTTTGGAATTTTGTCCAACTTTAAATATATCATCCTGCTCCTTTTTGATTTGTCCAAAGCTTGTTGTTGCTTTGCTGTTTCGTTCCATAGATATTTTTGACTTTTGCTATTTTGTTGAAAATAAGGCAGGAACTGACTTAGCATCCGTCTACCACCAGGTGTCGCTGTTGAAGCAGAGGGAATCACTAGCTAGCCGCACGTGAAGTCGTCCTCTTTGACTTTGTCTCGTATCCATATTCATAGCCGCTTTTTCTCTTTTTCCAGCACGTCAACGAGATATTTTTAGCCTCGATTTTGGGTCACGTTTTCCTCAAAGTCTGACTTTAACTGCAGGTGTGACCGAGTTGCTTCACCATGGCGACCCCAGTACTGCAGAGTACACGTAACTGTTGCAAAGCAGGACTCACCATTGTGGGCTCCTATTGTGGATCGGGCTCAGAGGCAGCGCCGGGCCAACATAAATTACTACAGCCCGTAAAAGAGCCGCGCAGGCTGCCACAAAAGCTGGCGGCAGTGGAAGCCAAAACCAGCTACCTTGGGTGTTTGTCACTTGAGGATGTATGGTTTCCCCCTCTGGACTCACGTTCAAGGCTCCCTAAAAGGCAGAGGGGGTGCCGTCAGGCCCACCAAACCTCATCCATCTTGCACAAAGATGCCATTGACTTTTGTCTTTGCACCTGTTGAGGTCCGTGAGGAGATGGCAGCAGCACTTCCTGTCAACCTCCAGCCACCTCGTTCCTATAAAATACGCCAACAAATGGACTTTAAAGGTTTTTTTGTGGTTTTTAAGGCCGCCACGCCAGAGCGGCCAACAAACGGGGGCCAGTGGAGCTGTATTTCTGTGGTGAAAGGGCTGCTGCGAGCCTGGAGGACGTGGCTGGAGATGGACGCCGACGGCCGATCAGGTGGTGACTTGGCCCCGCCTCCCCGGGCATCGACAGAAGGCGATCAGTCGGGGTTAATGACTGTTGAGGCATTTCAGACAAAAAGTGGTGCCTAAAGACGCCATCTGAGACAAAGAGTGAAAAGAGGTTTTTAACGCCGATTCATGCAGCGAATCCCAACGAGTCCAGCGACGGACGTAACAACAGCAGCAGATTTACGCCCGTGCGGCTTTACAGCCGGACTTCTTTCAGTTCGTTGTTGTTAATGGAATTAGCAGCAGTTTAGGTGCTTTTGCATCGGTGAGATCAAGATAAAGTCACAAAACAATGACTGAAACAGACAAATAGAGACTTTCTTACAACAAAAGTGACACTTTTTTACTTTAGCTTTTCCCTGAGTGAATTGTCGCTGAACGCTGAGGAAGTAGTTCAGGACTTTGGACATTTAATATTTATTCCAGAGACCCGGTGGCACCGTCGATTTGAGGAGAAGAACAAAAGCCAAAGAGGAAATAAAGATAAAAGAGGAAGAAGAAATGGCGATAAGAGAAGGAGCCTTTGAAGACGTCTGAGCTCACAAAGCTGTTTTAAACTTGGACGGCGCATCAGGTGCACAGGCGGCCACGTTCCCCTCGTTTTAAATGATGGATCCTCTCAGCCGGAAGGAGCAGGAATTATTCTCTTTAATGTGGGAAAACCTCCTCATCACGCTTCTTTTTAACGCTCCAAAATAAACCAACGTGTGGCGAGTTCAGCGTGTGCGTGTGCTCAGACGTGAGCTCGACTCTCCCAGTCAAGCTACACTTCTATGCAGACGACGTTGTTGTGTTTGTTTGTTTGGTTGTTTGTTTGTCTGAATACCTAGAGGTCAACGTTCACTGTAAATGAGATGCAGCTTCTGAAAGTTGCGATGGCATTTTTTAAGGTTCCTCTCAAATACCTAATTGGAAATGGTCTTTAAGTGCGGTCATGCTACATGGCACATACAGCAATCGTGGCTACTTTAACGTACTTTCCGACATTTAGATGACTCACAACCAAACAATAGACCCAAAAAACCCCTTCAAATATTTACGTGAGTGACCTCTCGTGTTCCTATAATGTTACAGTAAATGAAGGCTGCGAGTAAATAAGACAATTCCAGAGGTTGGGCAGAGAAACCTGAGCGGGCTGCCGAGGAGCTCCGTGATAGAGAGGAGGCAGGAACAGAGAGGAAGCCTGCTTCTGAAAATGATGAAGCGTGGCGTGCGCTGGGCCTCCATCTAAACCTCCTCTCCCACACAGGCTTGGAGAGGAGAGCGGGGAGAGGAACCGAGGAAATGCCTGTGGCTCAGCCTCTTATTTTTCCATGGCAGCCCTATAAACATATAGAGCGCTAACATCTCCTGCATGTGCCCGCAGGACTGCGGCCGGCCTCTCAAAAGCACCACTGTGTTATTCCAGCCGCCATGAATGCCTCGTGTGTCCACATACGTGCTCTTATCTGTCCTCGGCCGGGCTCCTACCTGCTTCTGTGGGACCGTTTGTTTGCTCCTCACAAGCATGTGAACATTATATCTGCTGATGTTTATTCCTGATGACTTCCTGAGTAATTAGGGCCAAACACGGGTGGATTGATGGAGCCCGAACATGTCGCAGAAATAGGCTGCAGGTAAATACTGGAGGCGGGCCCGGGCTGAATGGGCCCGACTGTCCAGGAAGCAGGAATAAATGGTTCCTTCCAGGCGCGGGCTTGAACCACAGAGGGTGCAGGAGCCACTGGTGCAACAGTGTTTATCCATGGGGGGGGGCATCAGCGATCAGCAGGGGCGACCTCCAGCACGGAGCGTCCGTTGTCGCCTCTCCTGGACAAAGTTGTCCTTCTTTGAAAGTGTCTTTAGTCTTTAAGAATAAGCTTGGGTAAATTCTCCGTGTGGATTGTGAGACAGACGTTGGCGTGAATCATCCGGAACATTCGTGTTTTCGAGCTGCAGCAGTTGTCGTGAGCACAAATCCGTCGGCCTTCTGTCCGATCCTCATGTTCACAGCCTCAAAAAGTCACTTGAAACGAAATCTGCTGATGGACTGAAGCTTTTTAACGCGTTCTTGAGTTACAGAACCCAGTTATATTCATCAAAGGTACCAGACATATGTTGCTGTGACTTTTTGTTTGCTCATCTAAACTAGCTGGTTCGGTTGGTTCACCTACTGAAAGGATGATAATTTACCTGAGAATCCTGGGTTTTGTCTCCACAAACGTCTCTGGAAACTTTCTGACATCTTGTTTAAAGTGAGACCCGGGTTCTGAGGTGTGGTAGTCTCAGATTCTGGGCTCAGACAACCAGCTAACCCAGTCATCATCACCTCCCTGGCGTTAACACAAACACCTGGGAAGGACGGGAATGTGCCGCGGACCCTCCACCTTTGACCCAGCAGCATTCCGATGGGTTAATTCTGGAGCATCTCGCTCAAAACTTCCAGTAACTCCATCAAAACCTTTCCTGTGCTGGCAAAAAGCTGAAAACGAGATCGTTCCCACTCCCGATGTTAGATTCTCATCTGTGCGTTCCCAGCTTTGGCGATGCCCCAGGAGGCCCCGGGGATTATTGTCATAGCCAACCCCGATATTATAGCATTACAGTCAGACAGAGCGACTCCTGGAGCTGCCCGGACAATTACTCTGTGGCCTGGATGTCAGTGGAAAAGCTGCATTAGAGAAACCGGAATCCATCAGAGGCTGAAAAACGGGGAAGTGGAGGAAGATAATGAGTCAATACCCACTGAACCAGCTCAGGGAAGGTCTGAATCCACTTTATTAAAGAGGAAAAACACACATTTCGAGCTTTTTCTGTTAAATTCTCATTTATTTTAGATTTAAAAAGCAAGAACCTTGACGATTCTCTGGCAAACCCCCTCCAGGAGCTTTTCACCGGCGTGAAGCTCAAACGTCTGCAGACTCCGATCCGCGGTGATCTGGCGCGACCTGGTGGTCAGTGTGGGAACAGCAGCAATTGGACCAGACAAACCGGAAGGTGGCGGCGTGTCCCCACAAGTCAAATAAAACCAATTCGACTCAAAGCCGGGAAGAACCACACCGTGACGTCAGCATCGGACCTGCTCAGCTCATACTCTGATTATCACGTGTCTTTCAGAGGAAATAAAGCGTTATTCAGAAACGAATCAGCCGATAATGGAAACGTTTCACCCAGATTGTCGCCAACTTTCTCATTTCGAGAAACCGGGTAATTAATCAGCAAATTGCGTGACTGTAATTATCTGCGCAGAAGTGTGACTGTTTTAAAAATATTACGTTATCAGGAAAGTAAATGGACACTAGCGGCAGCGGCTTGAACCAGGTGTTGTTTTTTGCAGGTAATTGGTGGGCGTGGCCACCTCATCAGTGGCTTCACCTGCACCCAGGTCCGCTCCCACAGTATTAGAGTCAGCCAGGCCCCTCAAACTGGTTTTGTCTGCTCGTTAGCTGCCTTCAGGTTAGCAGGGCTTCATCACCAGGGGGGGTAGAACTGCAGTGGTGACTGGGAACACTGGGAGGAATCTTCTGACCAGCCGTCCGTCTGTCCCCCCCCCAGACCCAGAAACAGCTGGTTCACATCAGTAATCAAATGAAGTGGGTCAAAATGGCAGAACTGAAAATACCAAATAAAATATGGAGGGAACAGGTCAAACCTTTGAGACCCAGATTTTCACTTTTTAAGGATTAAAGTTTGAGGAGCCTCAGGTGGTCCTCGGGTGATCCTCAGGTGGTCCTCGGGTGATCCTCAGGTGGTCCTCGGTGATCCTCAGGTGGTCCTCGGGTGATCCTCGGGTGATCCTCAGGTGGTCCTCAGGTGGTCCTCGGGTGGTCCTCGGGTGATCCTCGGGTGATCCTCAGGTGGTCCTCAGGTGATCCTCAGGTGGTCCTCAGGTGATCCTCAGGTGGTCCTCAGGTGATCCTCAGGTGATCCTCGGGTCATTCATCAGGAAACGACAGAACTTGATGTGGAACATGGAAGCCAGCAGGACCACCGTGTAGGAGCTTCAGCAGCTCTGGGGACTGCAGATAACCATGATCAACCATGAAGGGCACTCAGAGGTCACCCTAACCCTAACCCAAACACGTGGGGCACTGAGGTCAAAGGTTCGATGGCCTGAAGAGAGATCTGAGATGATCGTCTGCAGGAGGTCCAGGAGAGCTGAAGATCCGGGGAAGACCTGGAGGACGACGAGTGTGGGGAGGGCTTGTTTTTCATCAGGTCGATGAGCTGAAGGGTCCAGAAGAATGTTCGTCTTCATCGAGCCGACAGATCCACAGTCGGTGTGGACAGCTGCCTTCGAAAAGCAGGAAAAATGGAGAGAACAGATTTTCTCTTCAGTATCATGAAGACCAAAGGATAAAAAAAACCTTCTGATTGTCCAAATAATTGCAGCGGTAACCGTGAAGATGTTTACATGTCCACACTCCATCAGCTCCCTCTTTGATTCCTGCTTCAGACACCGCAGACAAACATTCATTGTTCATTAATCCTCCGCGATATAATTGAGTTTTTTCCGATTCCTGCACCACACCAAACTCTCCTGTCACCTTCATTAAGCAGCACGTGGAGCTTTGTGGAAAGTTGAGCAACATCTTGATGAAAAGATTAAAAGCAATTAAATTCCTGTGTTTTCTCCAGACGCTGTAATTAGCCACAAAACCGCCCTTCAGCTCTTCTGAGACACTAGTGTCTTATTTGTGGCCTAAAAACGTATAAAAATATGAGCTTGTCTGGTAATTTTCAGACGGGACCACCTCGGGATGTGAGGAGACCTTATTGACATGTGGTGACAGCAGAGCTGAGGAGGCCACGAGGAACTGAGAACATCTGCCCATCCTGGAGCTCCCACGAAGGTCCAGTGTGGGAGATTTGGAGACCTCTAGTGGTAGAAACAGGTTAACGACCCCCCCAAGGGTGTTGGAGAACCTGTTGGAGGTGTTCTTCATCCACATCTGTTCACTGGTGGACTGAAGCAAACCAGGAAAATGAACATTAAAGTTCCCATTTGTTGGTTTGTCCTCAACAACTGCAGAAACATGGTGAAACATGGTGGCAACAATCCGGGATTATTGGGTTTGTACTGATAGAAGAGTCTGAAGGTTCTGGGTTCAGGGCTCTTCTCCTGCTGCCCACTCTCTTTTAAACTGGGAGTTGTTTCAGTCTGTAGCCTCCACACCTGAAGATCTGGACTCTGTCGTACAATTCACAAAAACAGAATCAAGAAGCTGAAGAAACCAGAAACCAAACTGGACCTCCTGCAGAACATCTGGACCTGGTGGGCGGAAGAGACGCGCCTGCGTCACATGATTCTCCACCAATCCAAGATGGCCGCTGTCTCTCACGTCACCCCCTCCTCAGCAGGTCCTGGAACACCTGAATCATGATGAGGATGATGATGATGATGATGATGGTGGTGATGATGATGATGTTGAGGATGAGGATGATGATGGTGGTGAGGATGATGATGATGTTGAGGATGATGGTGATGATGATGAGGATGATGATGATGGTGGTGATGATGATGATGTTGAGGATGATGATGATGATGGTGGTGAGGATGATGATGATGTTGAGGATGAGGATGATGATGTTGAGGATGAAGAACCCCCAATTTCCCTACCAGCAACTAACTGTGGTTTCCACATCTGACCATGAGATTATGCAAATCCTTGAATATAAATACACTCATCTTGTCTGTGCACGTGCGTGCGTACGTGCACTCTTTCTATCTTCATCCCGAAGGTTTCGGCTTGAATGGAGGAAACGAATGTTTAATATTCAGCAGTTTATTTTAATCGGATTTGTTCTCCCAAAGTTTTCAAAGCTCAGGAACCTGCTGCTGCTGCTGCTCAGAACTTTTTTGGGAACTTCTCCGCGGAGCGAGGAGCGACCACACCTCCTCCGCTCCCCGGTGTGTGTTTATTGGCTGCTGGGCTTCATCTGCTGCCTTCCTGCGGCTGCTGTCAGGACTTTAAACTTGGAAAACTCCTCCGTCCTGTCTGACACTTGCTGCCGCCCGCGCACCGCCGGCCGAGGCCACCTGAACCGCTGCAGCATTTCCTGGGATTTCCCGCGGGGAGTGATGAATTCCATCGACCCTCAGCAGCCCCATCACCAGCACCACCAGCACCACCAGCACACCTCCCCGACCGTCGGCTCTCTCCCCCCTAAAGGTGCCCAGGAGGCC
Organism: Takifugu flavidus; assembly: GCF_003711565.1. Taxonomy (NCBI): domain Eukaryota; kingdom Metazoa; phylum Chordata; class Actinopteri; order Tetraodontiformes; family Tetraodontidae; genus Takifugu; species Takifugu flavidus. The sequence continues at coordinate 13,105,316 of NC_079535.1, forward strand.
CCGGATATGGCCGCCGTCTACTGCGACAACTTCAGCAGCATGTACCACCAGCAGAGCCTGCCGGGCGCGCAGAGACCCGCCGGCTACGGCCTCGGGGACTACGCCTCCTCCCCGAACCCCTACCTGTGGCTGAACGGCCCGGGCGTCAACTCCTCCGCGCCCTACCTGCACGGAAACAGCCCGACGTCGTTCATCCCGCCCTCCTACGGCTCGCAGAGGCAGTTCCTGGCCAACTCACCTGGCTTCGGCGGGCCCGACCTGGGCTGGTTGTCCATCGCCAGCCAGGAGGAGCTGCTGAAGCTGGTGCGGCCGCCCTACTCCTACTCGGCCCTGATCGCCATGGCCATCCAGAACGCGCACGAGAAGAAGCTGACGCTCAGCCAGATCTATCAATACGTCGCCGATAATTTCCCCTTTTACAAGAAGAGCAAAGCCGGCTGGCAGAACTCGATCCGGCACAACTTGTCTCTGAACGACTGCTTCAAGAAGGTTCCGAGGGACGAGGACGACCCAGGTACCGGGAATACCGGGAATACGGGAATGAAATAGATTATTAAGGGGCATTTAAATACGTTTATTCCATTTAATTGTGGTGTTCGCGATTCTAATTGATCAAATTTCAGATTTTTTGATCAAATTAAATGTCATGTTTGCCCAAAATATTAAAAATCAACAAGTATAATAACAATAATAATAATAATAATAACAACAATAACAAAACTCACAATAATAATACGTGTTTAAAACGTTTATTACAAACTTAATTTAAAACTTAAAATAATGGTGGGAAAAATACTTAAAAAGTAACTGTAAGCAATTAAATTCAACTATATAAAGTTGAAATAATATAATAATAATAGCAGTGCTCAGAAGTGAAGCTTCATCTTATTTTAAAATTTGATTTAACTTGAATTTTATTTTTCCAATGTTTCATTTTCTCTCTTATTAGAGTCTGAATTATTCTAACTAGAATAAATATTATTTTCATTGTTTTTTTAATTGCTGATGTTTTATCATTGTAAATAATATGTAATAATAGCTTTACTATTACGACATATAATAGTTTCTATGTTATAACAGTTGTTATAGCTGAAATTTCATTTAAGGGGTAAAAGTTTGATCCACTGAATTAATAATTAGATGTTAAAATAAACTCCTAACACGTCTTCTGCCTTTTTCAGGAAAAGGAAATTATTGGACTTTGGACCCGAACTGTGAGAAGATGTTCGATAACGGGAATTTCCGCAGGAAAAGGAAAAGACGGTCGGATCAGAGTGGAGCAGCGGGAGCAGCCGTGGGGGCGGGGGCCACTAAGATGGAGGACGGGCGGCCGGCGGCGCCGCTGAAGCCCTCCGACAGCCCCCAGCTGCTGGGGCCGTCCTCGCCTGAGATGGAGGCCGTGAACGAGAACCACAAGAGCTCGACGGCGTCCTCGCCGGCGGGACTGTCCTCGTCTCCGTGCTTCAACAACTTTTACAGCAGCATGTCCACGCTCGGCTCCGGGGCCCCCGGCAGGCAGGGCTCCCTGGGACTGGTGAACGAGCTGTCCAACAGGAACATTACGGCCCTGAGCCCGTACCACCTGAACCACGGCGGGCAGGACACGGGCCCGTCGGAGCACGGCGAGGGCCTGCATTTCAACCGTGGAGTTTACTACAACACGTTTGGCGGCGGGCAGAGCGGACAGTTCAACAGCCACTTCTACAACAGCTTCAGCGTCAACAGCCTGATTTACCCCCGGGAGGGGTCCGAGCTCTGACCCACGCCGCCGGACTGCTCACCTGTGTTTGCCAGCAGAGAGGGCAGAGTGCATGCTGGGTAGTTGCTCCTCTGCACCCTGAACGCTGCCGTTAGCATTAGCACAAGTGTATTAGCTAAATCTGATTCGAGCACCAGCTTTACTGTCAGAAAATCAGCACTTATCTCTTTTTTTTGCTTATTTTAACCTTTTTCACATATCGACTCTTTGTTTTTATTATTAAATCCACCCACAAGTTAAATCCACCACAGCTGAACACCTTTAACGGCCCTTTTCTCTGCCGCTTCTCAATGTTTGCGTCTGAAATTTCAGCCCCATTAGTGCTGGCTACCGATCATCCATCCATCCATCATCCATCCATCATCTATCCATCATCCATCCATCATCCATCCATCCATCCATCATCCATCCATCATCCATCCATCATCCATCCATCATCCATCCATCCATCCACTCATCCATCCATCCATGTATCCATCCATCTATCATCCATCCATCCATCCATCCACTCATCCATCATCCACTCATCCATCCATCCATCCACTCATCCATCCATCCATCCATCCACTCATCCATCCATCCATGTATCATCCATGTATCATCCATCCATCCATCCATCCATCCACTCATCCATCCATCCATCCACTCATCCATCCATCCATCCATCCATGATCCCTCAGTTTAAGTAGTTGATTTTAAATCCAATCAATGTCCACTATTACCTAAAGAATCCTGTGTTATGATGCTGCTGCTGATGACAACGATGATGATGATGATGAAGACAACAATGATGATGATGAAGACAACAATGATGACGATGATGATGCCACCCGCCCCTCCACAGTTTACCGATGCAGTAACCCTCCATAACACGTGTGCGTCTTCTTCTCCTCGGTTCCGCCTCCACGCTGGCTGAAATCACAGCTCATGTAAATACCTGTGGACTCTGAAGTTGTAATTTTGTAAATGATGAAGATAGTTTGGGACTATTTATGCTATTTATGCTACTAGGCTTTGTTTTCTACTCTAAACTAAATGAGATTAGCTTCCAAAACCCGGCAGGGACGTCTCGCTGCGACCCAGACGTCCTCCTGCAGGACAGAGAATCCCAGTTTCTCTCAGGATCGGTGAGAACATCACGGAACAACATCTGCCTTTAATCATCTTTACCTATGAACCAATATCTGCTCATTGCCTCTTCATGTGCATGAATTTGTTCCTGTTTCCTTCCCTGTCGCCTCAATGCTGCCTCTTTAATCTGTAAATAACAAAGACCTGCTGTTTTTTTAAATGTCTTTATTTAAAAACTTTGGATTGAACAGTTTAAATTTGTCTGCCAGACTTTTTATTGCTCACATCCAACTGTGGCTCTCAGCTTCCTGCTGGATCTGAGAGGAACCTGCTGCTCAAAACAAACTTAAAGGGAAAATATGGAGGATAATTCTATGGAGATGTTGAAATAATGCAGATTACAATAAAAAAAACACAAAAAACACATTCAAACAAATGTTTTCACATTAAACAGCAACACAGATAAAAGGATGCACCGGCGCGTTCTGGGTTCACGTCTCCACGGGCGAATTGCTTAAAACAAAACGAGGAGAAAGTTTGGCGGGGAGCCAAGGGGCCTGCACAGACACCTCGTCCTGACAGACGTCTCGATTGTGAGGAAACAAAAGATGGATTGTCCTCAGACCTTCAGAGGTGAGGAGATCCTCCGCAGACCCACCAGTTTTAAGAACCTCTTTTGTCTCCTCTCGTTTGGCCCAAATTGAGAGGAGACGTCTTTGTTCCTGCTGCGAGCTGACACACGGAGAGACCCCGTCCCCAGATCTGTCCCACTTCGGTGCCAGTATAAAGACAAACGGGCTCATCACATCTGACTGTTTCACAACTATTAGTCACTTTTACTCTTTGTGTCCATCAGATCATCACGTTCTTCATTCTAACCAATAAAGCTGGTGAAAAGTGTGACAGAGCTATTTTTACATGACTTACGGAGACCGTTTCCTGTCTGTCTCCGTGCCGCTGCCCATGACCCACGTCTAACTCTAGAGGTCAATCTCAGTTCTGGCCAAAGGTTTTCCACTCTAGCAGTCCATGCCGAGGTTGTCCGTCCAATCAGGATCCCCGCTGCCAAGAGTGAGCTTCTCAATTAGCGGAGATCCACTGACCCGGGCTCTGTTTGACCACCTTCTTTTGTCCCTGGAACATCAGGCACCCCGTCCTCATTTGGCGTCCTCACGGCTCAGCCGGGTGACATTTGAAAGGCGCCATTGTTGGCCGGGCTGGGAAGCAGGTTGAGCGCCGGGTGGTATCATGATGGCCGACTGTTGGCTGTAGGATCCGTGTCCTAGGACAACCTCAGCAAAGGAGCCTCCCCCAAGCCCAGAAAAAGGTCATGTAACAGAACTAGTCATGGTAATATAATGGTAATGGTAACCGTACTAGTCATGGTAACAGTAACATAATGGTAATGGTACTAGTCATAGTAACGGTAATGTAATGGTAACGGTACTAGTCATGGTAATGGGACAAAAATCAGATATAAAATAAGGTGCCAGAGTGTCACTGGGTCAAATTCAGTTTACCTGCTACTGCATAGAGAGATTAAATCATGTTTAGACAACCATGCCATGGGCGCCCAATCAATCAATCAATCAATCAATCAATCAATCAATCAATCAATCAATCAATCAATCAATCAATCATGATTAGCACTAGCAACCACTGTGACAGCATTGCATCAGTGAGAGGAATGGAAACAACCATTTACATCGCTGTGTTTTTACAAAATGTGGCTTTTGTACACTTCCAAAAGGAGTGAAAAGACAAGATACCATTAGTATGATCAATATTTTCAAGACTCAAGTTTATTTTTTAATTTGAACAAATGATGTTGAGCTGAAAGCATCTTGTTCTCATCTGTGGAACCGAGAATTCAGCCCAAGATGGTTGTTTTCACACTGACGTTACTGCTCCCAGGAAGTTGAGTCATATAACAGCCTTAAATATCAATAAAAGCAACTCGTGTTTTACACCTTAATGCTGCTGCGTGGACCCGTCCCAGTTCTGGACTTCTTAAGTAAGTTCAGAAGAAGAAAGTCAAGTTTACCAGCAAAAGAAACAGCAAAACCGTAAAGGCGGAAGGGGGGGTGCAGGAAAACATCTTGATGGGTTGTGTCCGGGAGAAAGTTTGAGTTGGTGGGGGTGTAATTGCGGGGCATCTCAGGGGGTCCTGAGTACGATTTGATCCTGGAAGGCTCAATTAAGTGGTTCGTTTACCCCTCGTGTGGAGCTGGTGAATTGGAGCCAGGTCAGCTCCGGGTTGAGGTGTTGTTCATTATTTTTCCGCCTGTCGGATCTCATGAGCGGAGGCTGGAGACGGTGGCTGCCCGGCGGCCGAGGAGCAAAGGGCCTGCCGGTGGGGTACGTCAAACACACTCAAAGCCTCTCCCCTTACCGAGGGGATTATGATCAACAAAGCATGTCCCACACCTGCACCGGCCAACACAATGGAAACTCCGCGGGCCAATGGAGACGCAGGGAGAGAGCAGTTATTAGAGTCCCCCGCCAATGAAATGGATTACATTAACCCCTTCTGTTGTTGCTCCTCCTGGAGCTTAAACATTGAAGTGACAGACCCCTCGTCCCATTGAGGAAAAAATCCTTCTAACACTTTGTTACAACGGTTTTAGTCCGCCTTAACCGCTAATAGGGAAGTGTTACGTCCTCGCTGATCACTCGGCTGAAGGCTGGTGAAGTCCTAGTGAGGCTTGGAGGAAGCACCAAAGAAGAGTTTTTCAGGTTATTTTAGAGTCATTGAGGCTTCTGTAATGTATGAATTTTCTAAGAACAAGCTAAAATGAGGTTAGCAGGCAGGTGATGTACCTGCAGAAGTGTCTGGCTCTGTTGGGGAACAACAATAAAGGTGAGGTTTGCAGTGTTACAACTGCTGCTAGCAAGATTTGAACGTAGCCTCATTTCGATAATGCCCTGGGTCTCTGACCAAAGCCACGCTCCTCACGTGCACAAGCGCGATTCTCAAACACCGCCACCTTCCTTCCAGATATACGGTGGCCATCTATCATAGCAGCAACCAGTTAGCTAACTTGTTGTTTCTCATTTACCAGTGAGGCTACGCGTGCCCACTATGAGCTGAAATGATTGACACCTCGTCAGTCGCACCTTCCGTCTCTGATTGGTTGACTTTTTTGCGGTTTCAAAAGAGAGGCTGTTTTTTTCACCGATCATTTATCTTAGGTCCTACTGACAGCTCATCGTGACGGTTTTAACAAACATGACAAAAAGTGTTTTTTCTAAATGTCAAACTCCACCTTTAATGGTTCATCACTAGCTATTATTTATGACACACCCACGTTGGGTAACTTCAAATGAAGACTGTGGTCTGGCACATTCCTCTGTGTGTGTGTGTGTGTGTGTGTGTGTGTGTGTGTGTGTGTGTGCATGTGTGTGTGCGTGTGTGTGTGTGTGTCTAATATAATTAACACATTCACACACCTAAAAAAAAAAAAAAACAACAGTCGGGCGGCAAGGCTAAAGGCTGCTACACTAAGATTTATAATGATCACATGACTGAACACGAACGTCTCTTGGCGCTTTAGAACTTCCAGCAGACCCACTAAAATTACTACATTATTATGAGCTCAACTTGGTCCTTACACCTTGTTTGGGCTCCTCCTGCAGACTCAGGGTCAAAAGAACCGTCTCCAGAGCACAGTGGCCTCATCACTCTGAAATGGGGGAGTCTGGAAGAACCAGGACTCGGCAGTGTGGGCAAAGGGTCTGGGATGTGACCCAGTGGTCTCTGGCTTTTATGGATTTTCTGTTCTAATAAAACATCTTTAAACTTCAAGCTCCATCAGGTGATTAAGCTTCTAAACAAACATTCTTCTGAGCTGTGGTGGCTCAGGCGTCTCTCCATCCATCTTGGTCTCATCCAAGTTGCTTCATGAATTATGATGAGGTCCAAACTGTTCATGCTCTCTGTGTCTCACTTCCCCAACTGTATCAACAAGTAAACAGCATCGTTTACCCGTGGCTGTGTGGTGGTAACGTAGCCTGCGAGTGTGTTTGGGGTTTGTTTCAGACGTGTTTGGGAACAACAGAGCAGGAGGATAGTCAAATATTTTCAGCAGAGGAGGGTGTCAGTCCCCAGGGAACCCGTCATGGGCGAATTAGACCGAAGCTCAGAGGAATGCGTGTTGGTGCCCTCGTCCTCACCTCCCCATCCTGCGGGTGCACACACACACACACACACACACACACACTCTTCCCCTATTCTCTTTTAATTGGACCCGTTCTCTGGCACCTCTCCAGATCACACTGTCATTTTACACTGTGTAATAAGCTATTAGCCCCAGCTGGTCTGGGTTCTGTCGCCACCCAACGCTAATCTACATGGACGTGGTCATTGTGTGGAGCTGGGACTCAGGACAGCACAGTCTAGCTATTGTTTTAGCCTGACTTTGGAGCCCTGGACGCCCACATTCTGAGGCGGTGGGGGTTGAGAGAAGAGGAGAACAAGAAAAGGTGAACCCATTCTTAGTGCCCCCTACCAAACAACAAAACAAACTGTAGCACCTTTGGCAGAGACGCCCTGCTTTGGCAAAAATATGACTTCCTGCCATGTTTCAAACTCCTGAAAGATCGTCCGACGTTCAAGGCCCGTCAACTGAAACAGCAGCAGAAGTTTCCATGACAACTGACTGTTTTTGTAAAAGGATTCATTGACTTACTTGACGGTGTGGAGGTGTTCCCCAAATTTCTCAATTTTCTGGCTGTGCGTTGGTTTGGTTGGACTTGCTACCCCGTTATGCAGACGATTCTGAAATTTATATTACTATTATCAAAACTAGAAAGGGTGGCAATCATCTGTGTAATTAGCTATTGTCTGACATCGAAGAAGGTGGGTGTTCCAAGAGAAATGCCTCTTTTTCCACGCTATGCATCACATTTAGTCACGAGTCATTGGTACTGACAATAACAATCAGATTTTTTCCCTTTAGCTCAACCCTTTAGTTGTCTTAGTAAAGCAGAGCCTTTGGTGGTTTCCTCTCATGTTCATCTTTGATCAGAACAAGAAGGGAACCTTCTTAGACCAGGTAACATCTCCTCAACAAGTCACAACACCTACAGGCCAAAAATGAAGGGGTTAGCGGTGGCCTTGGCACTACAGCCCGTCTGAGGAGCTAATTCTTACACACAGACTTGGCAGAGATGGAGATTTATTATATGTTTGGGATGTACACACTTCACATTCATCACCAGGTGTCAATCTCTCATTTGAGACAATGGTGGGGTCAGGAGGTCGGGAGGGTTCGGGACCAATCACAGACTCGTAAATCACATCAGAGGAAGTTCTCTGACAGGAACTCTGCTTAATTACTTAATGACATGGTTGAAAACTAAACTGCTGATATTTTTGTAGGTTTTCTGTTCAGGATATCAAAGTTTAGTGCTGCAGGGGCAACAGGAGCAGGCTGATAAGAGCCGTGAACAGATGCATGATGGGTCGGAAGTCCAGGGGGGGAAGCCCCCGTATCTTATTAAGAAAGTGACGGGTTACAAGACAGGTTATATTTCAACATACACTGATTTAAACAAGGTTTAAATATGAAATATTAAAGCACATTTCAAGGGCTTCATTAGAACCAAAAATAGGTCCATATTTTAGAAGTGCCAATAACAACAAGGAGATGTGTTCATTTAAAAAGATCCTAAAAATTAAAGGGCACACGTACACACACACACACACACACACACACACACACACACACACACACACACACACACATGTGTCTGCTTCCTCTAATCCAGCCCCTTCTGTGCTGAGGAAAGGTTCATCCAGAGGGCGGAATCAGCTTCCATGGCAAAGATGGGAAGAGGTGTGTGTGTGTGTGTGTGTGTGTGTGTGTGTGTGTGTGTGTGTGCGTGCGTGCGTGCGTGCGTGCGTGCGTGCGTGCGTGCGTGCGTGCGTGCGTGCGTGTGTGTGTGTGTGTTTAGAAAAAAAGAATAGAAGGGGAAGCAACAACAGTAGTGACCATTTCTGCTAGTCTTTAAGATGATGGTGACGGCTTCTTGAGTGTGTGTTGGAGGTCGACCGCTTCCTCCGGGTTCACCACCGCCAGCGTCTGCACTGCGGTCACGGGCGACCAGGTTGCCGGTCGTGACGGGGGCCACGGATTCTTCATGGAATTGCAGTGAAGCAGAGCACAGCTGTCTGAAGCAACCCAGCAAAACACACAAAATTCCAAACCTTTCAAGGACCAACTGTCTATTTAATGGAACGTACCAATACATTCTGGACTGTTCCAACTCATTAAAATGAAATCCCTTCAGGAGAGTTGGAATAATGTTGTTAACAATCCCACCAAGTTTTATGTTTTCCATGAAGCAGATCGCACTCCTTCAGACCTGATTTTCACTTTATCATCATTGAAGCCTGCTAGTTCAGACAGTCGTGTGCTGCTTGACAACATACGTGTGTGTTGGTGTGTGTGTGTGTTGTGTGTGTGTGTGTGTGTGTGTGTACTGTTTACAGTTTACCCAGCAGCATGCTGGCAGAGCTTCAAAACCATGTTGCTTTTTGTTATGAGGTAAACACAACCCCCAACCCGAGGCAGGACCGGGACAAACAGCACAGCTCCGGGGTGCGAACGTTGTCCATGATACCCCAGCACACCAGCAAGGACCTTAAACTGGTACCAGTTCTCACAGGTGTACCGCTGCCCCCCCAGGCTGGTTCTGGTGGTGCTGGGTGCATCAGCTACAGGTGGCACCAGAGATGGACGTCTGTGGATTTGCTGCCACATTTGCACACATTTATCCGTCAGACAGTGAAACTGTTCTCAGGGTTGAGTGTGTGTGGACTGAGGGGGAGCCGGGGGGGTATCTGTGGTGTTGGTGGGGGTGGGGGGTGTACTGAGAGCCCCCGGTGCAGGTGCAGTCCAGGGCCATTCGCGACGCTCCGTCAGCTGCACGCTGGGCTAGGGAAGAGTTCAGACAAGGGTGGTGTTGGTAGGGGGGTGGGGGGCTGGAGAGTGAGATCTTCTCACCCCGCTGGCCTTCTTCTGTGAAGCAGAGCTGGTAATTTGGACAGAAAACTGGATTGGAGCCCAGCGGAGCCTGAGCAGCGAGGCGGTGAAGCCGCCCGCGGTCGGGGCTCACAGCGGGGGAGAGGGGCTGAACTCGGGATGACCAATATGTTTTCCCTCGTTCATTCATTCATTCTGCTTCTCCTCAGAAAGGCTTCGTACTCTCGACCCCTCCCGTCCTCCCACTGTACTGATCCGCTGCTCTGTGATCAGCTCGCCGCGACGCTTCACCGACTCCATTGTTACAGCCAAGCACAGCAACAGACGCAGAGCAGGTCCAGGATGAGCTGTTTTCAGTGTCGCCTGAAGAGGATGAATGATTATTGGATCAAATCCCGTCCAGACTCCAGAAGTTACTGAATCATTGCACTCTGCAGGCGCAGTTTTGAAGCTGCACGCTTGGGCCCGGCGTCTGCGTCTGTGGCGTTCCCCTCGGGCCCGGGCTGCTCTCGTCTCCGATCTGTCACTGTCACCGATTGCGTAATCACCTTTAAAAGCTCGGCCCTCCTTTGTGTCTCTATTCCTGCACGCAAACGGAGGAGCAGCCCGGTGGATCCACCTGCCAAGCCGTGTTAGTCAGTGTGAGGTCTGATTCTGCCAGCAGAGTAATTGAAGGTAATAAAGTACCCCGTAATAGAGCAGCGAGCAGGAGGTAATTACAGTGAGGGATGCCTTTTAAAGGGTTGTTTGTAATGATTCATGGTTGCACAAATGCAATTTTCATTGTCACCCCCCCCCACACACACACACACACACACACACCCACATCACTCATTGCTGCTCATCTAGATCTGCAGATAACCTTCCTCGTCTGTAGTCTGTCAGCTCAAGCTAGCAGCCATTTCCTTCATTATCTTCACACCAAACACATAAAAAAGCCTTATTTCTAGGATTATTTGCCTCTAATAAAGTTAACACTTTAATAATCTGACCTGTCTGTTCCTCCAGGCCACAAGGGTGAACCAAAGCACAGATGCTTGAGGTCCTAACAAACAAACTCTGCACCTCCTCATTTGTCCAAACTATGGTGTCATTTTTAATAAATGAATTAGCTGTAAAAATGATTTCATTAAAAAGAATTTGGGTTAATGTGAGTTAAAGCAAAACACACGGCCCAAAGTAAACCTTATATTGTTAAAAGCTGCTCTTTTCAGGAGAAAATATTGGAAATCAGAGTCATGCTGATTAAAGGAACATCTTTGGTTATTTATTAATTTGCCCTGGTGGAAGGAAACCAGTGATCCCAGTATTAGACCTTGAGGTACGCCACAAAATAGGGTGTTTCAGCAACAGCAGGTTCTTAATTATAGTTGCTAAGGTTAATCAAAAAAAGCACCTTTTTGCTGTTTGAGGTTTTTCAAGTCTCTGAATTGTCTGTTTGTCGGCGTTGGCGTCCTTATTGGTCTTCTTGTCACCACAAAAAAGCCTGTGAGCCGCCTGCAGGACCCCGTCCCAGTCTTTGATACTGGGTGTGCATGAGACGCCGTCCCTGCAGAGAAAAGCACCGAGGCGGCTGCGACAGGGTGAACGTGCGTCTCCCCTCTGCATCCTGGCCCCAACTGAGACCCAGACATCAAAGGCAGGTGGAGTGAAACCATGAAATTACAGGTAAGGTGTCAATTACCCTTTGAAACCAAGCACTCTCCAAATCCAGGCAAGACCCGGCTGGTCCCTGGAATTAGAACAAATAAAGAGGAACCGAAGGCAGAATGGACGAGAAGGGGGAAGGGGCGGGTTTCCAGGCTGTGTTGACAATCTAGCATCAGAATAAAAGATCCTAATTCACCTTTAAATTACCCAGCCGTCCTCCTCGGCTCACCTGTGGGGGGGGGGGGGGGGGGGGTCTGCCGGAAAAAAGTGGGAGAAGGAATCTTTCAGGCTGGAAGTCGGTGTCCATGGCAACA